>NW_025746991.1:0-75717 GCF_021184085.1 Oncorhynchus gorbuscha
CACTCATAGATATACAATATGTAAACATTAGTCCCATTCCCAGTCCCACTCATAGATATACAATATGTAAACATTAGTCCCATTCCCAGTCCCACTCATAGATATACAATATGTAAACATTAGTCCCATTCCCAGTCCCACTCATAGATATACAATATGTAAACATTAGTCCCATTCCCAGTCCCACTCATAGATATACAATATGTAAACATTAGTCCCATTCCCAGTCCCACTCATAGATATACAATATGTAAACATTAGTCCCATTCCCAGTCCCACTCATAGATATACAATATGTAAACATTAGTCCCATTCCCAGTCCCACTCATAGATATACAATATGTAAACATTAGTCCCATTCCCACTCATAGATATACAATATGTAAACATTAGTCCCATTCCAGTCCCAAACATATAAAAACTAAATGTAGACGGCCAGAGCCTCATCTAAGTAAGAAGAATATCGTTTCTGTGAGTAGGCCTTTCGAATCGACCTGGCCCGGGTATCCTGGAAAGATATTGACCTCATCCCGTCAGTGAGTAGGCCTTTCGAATCGACCTGGCCCGGGTATCCTGGAAAGATATTGACCTCATCCCGTCAGTGAGTAGGCCTTTCGAATCGACCTGGCCCGGGTATCCTGGAAAGATATTGACCTCATCCCGTCAGTGAGTAGGCCTTTCGAATCGACCTGGCCCGGGTATCCTGGAAAGATATTGACCTCATCCCGTCAGTGAGTAGGCCTTTCTAATCGACCTGGCCCGGGTATCCTGGAAAGATATTGACCTCATCCCGTCAGTAGAGGATGCCTGGTTGCTCTTTAAAAGTGCTTTCCTCACCATATTAAATAAGCATGCCCCTTTCACAAAATGTAGAACTAAGAACAGATTTAGCCCTTGGTTCAACCCAGACTTGTCTGCCCTTGACCAGCACTAAAACATCCTGTGGCGTTCTGCATTAGCATCAAATAGCCCCCACGATATGCAACGTTTCAGGGAAGTTAGGAACCAATATACACAGTGAGTTAGGAAAGCCAAGGATAGCTTTTTCAAACAGATATTTGCGTCCTGTAGCACTAATTCCACTATGTTATGGGACACTCTAAAGTCCATGGAGAATAAGAGCACCACCTCCCAGATGCCCAATGTCACCACCGATAAGTCTACGATAAACAATGATTTCAAGAAGCATTATTCTACGGCTGGCCATGCTTTCCACCTGGCTACCCCTACCCCGAGCAACAGCTCTTCACCCCCTGCAGCAACTTGCCCAAGCCCTAAAACTAAATGCATGCTCTTCAACCGATTGCTGCCCGCACCCACACGCCCGCCCAACTAGCATCACTACTCTGGACGGTTCTGACTTAGAATATGTGGACAACTACAAATAGACTGTAAACTCTAGCCTCCAACACTCTACTCAGCAAACTGGATGTAGTCTATCACAGTGTCATCCGTTTTGTTACCAAAGCCCCATATACTACCCACCACTGTGACCTGTATGCTCTTGTTTGATGGCCCTCGCTACATATTCGTCGCCAAACCCACTGGCTCCAGGTCATCTATAATCTTTGCTAAAAGCCCCGTCTTATCTTAGCTCACTGGTCACCATAGAAACACCCACCTGTAACAGCAGGTATATTTCACTGGTCATCCCCAAAGTCAACACTTCCTTTGGCCGCCTTTCCTTCCAGTTCTCTGCTAACAATGACTGGAACGACTTGCAAAAATCGCTGAAGCTGGAGACTCTAATCTCCCTCTCTAACTTTAAGCATCAGCTGTCAGAGCAGCTTACAGATCACTGCACCTGTACATAGCCAATCTGTAAACAGCACACCAACTACATCATCCCCATATTGTTATTTATTTTCTTGCTCTTTTGCACCCCAGTATCTCTACTTGATATAAAATGATGGAAGTTGGTTCAAATCAAAACCTAACCCACAAAAACTTGGCCAATGTGACATCAGAATCAAGTGATCTTGTGTTTCTGAGTCCGTTGTTGTTGGTTCTCTCTCCAGTGGCTGAGAGGAGTACAAGACGAGTACAAGAAGGAGGGAATCGTCTGGGCCTTCATTGACTTCGGCATGGACTTGTCTGCCTGCATTGAGCTTATTGAGAAGGTAAGCTGTCTGTCTTTCAGTCTCTCTGTCCCTGCTTTGACTCACCTGTACTGACTTCACTATCTGGACTATCTAGGTAGCGGGGTGAACAGGAAGTGGCTCGGGTGGTGATGATGCACCTGTACTGACCTCACCTTCTGGATGGTAGCGGGGTGATCAGGAAGTGGCTCGGGTGGTGATGATGCACCTGTACTGACCTCACCTTCTGGATGGTAGCGGGGTGAACAGGAAGTGGCTCGGGTGGTGATGATGCACCTGTACTGACCTCACCTTCTGGATGGTAGTGGGGTGAACAGGCGGTTGAAGTCCTTGATGATCTTTTTGGCATGTGATATATATTTATATATGTCATGCATTTAAATTGATTTGACTTATTTGACTAAATGAAGTCTATATTTTGATACACAAAGTGAGAACACAGGTTTTTTCTCTTGTTCTGAAACCAGGATTCAGAGAATCTGAACGATGCTGAGGAAAGGTGTGAGGGGCTCATCAAGAGCAAGATCCAACTGGAGGCCAAACTCAAAGAGACGACTGAGAGGCTGGAGGATGAGGAGGAGATGAATGCTGAGTTGACTGCCAAGAAGAGGAAGCTGGAGGATGAGTGCTCTGAGCTGAAGAAGGACATTGATGACCTGGAGCTCACCTTGGCCAAAGTGGAGAAGGAGAAGCACGCCACTGAAAACAAGGTCTTGTAAACAGTCCAAGCAAACAATAATCCAAAGAATAATCAACTCAAAACAGAAATGTAATTCAAGTCTTTTTTTGAGTGCAGTAAAAATTAAGACACAAAATAGTGGAATTTCAGTTGTGGTGGACTCCCCACATTCATTACATGTTCTGCTCCCCCCTCGTTTATGATTTCCATTCAGTCCACTGGCATGGAGTACAGCGCCATCTAGTGTTGAATCTATAGTACACTACTTGTTGACACATTTCTATTATCCATTTAACCACTTATGGTGAAGTGACCAAAAACAAATTTTGTTGTGGCCGTTTTCAGGTTAAAAACCTGACAGAGGAGATGGTGTCTATGGATGAGAGTGTTGCCAAGCTGACCAAGGAGAAGAAAGCCCTCCAAGAGGCCCACCAGCAGACACTGGACGACCTGCAGGCAGAGGAGGACAAAGTCAACACTCTGACCAAGGCCAAGACCAAGCTGGAACAGCAAGTGGACGACGTGAGTGGAGTTTGACATTCTGGCCATGATAGTATGCAAGATGATTTTATCTTCAGTTGTTTAGATTTGACCAACACATGTCTGTTTATATCTTGTAGCTTGAGGGTTCTCTGGAGCAAGAGAAGAAGCTCCGTATGGACCTTGAGAGAGCCAAGAGAAAGCTGGAGGGAGATCTGAAACTGGCCCAGGAGTCCATAATGGACCTGGAGAATGACAAGCAGCAGTCTGATGAGAAAATCAAGAAGTAAACACAAATAAATGACAACAGTTTTCCCTGCCTTCTTGATCAACATAATGGTTCTTCTTGGCTCATTGTTGTAATCATGAAATAGACTTATGTGATTCTTACAAGCAAAGTGAATGGTAATGTAGGCTCCCTTTACACTGTCTAACCAAAACAAATGTGTTTGTGTTTGTTAGGAAGGAGTTTGAGACCACCCAGCTCCTCAGCAAGATAGAGGATGAACAGTCTCTGGGAGCTCAGCTGCAGAAGAAGATCAAGGAACTCCAGGTACAGTACAGGATCTAAGCTCCAGTACAGGAAAATAACTGACACGTTTCTTCTGGTAGCACACATTCTTTCTGGTGGATTCTGATGGCTCAGTAAGATGGAAGATGGTGCTTCTTGCTGGTGCTTCTAATCTGTGCAAAGATGTTGCTTCTTACCGTTGTTAGTTTGGTTCCTGCATGGGACAATGTCTAATGAATATAGTAAATATGTTAGTGTAGCTGGCTATGTATAAACACATTTATGCTAAATATACAGTACATGCTATTATTATGTAGTGAGGTTCAATTATTTCAACTGTATTGTAGTGTTCATTCCCCCTGCTCCTGCCCCTTTTTCTAGGCCCGTATAGAGGAGCTGGAGGAGGAAATTGAGGCTGAGCGTGCTGCCAGGGCCAAGGTTGAGAAGCAGAGGGCCGATCTCTCCAGGGAACTTGAGGAGATCAGCGAGAGACTGGAGGAGGCCGGAGGCGCCACTGCTGCTCAGATTGAGATGAACAAGAAGCGCGAGGCTGAGTTCCAGAAGCTGCGTCGTGATCTTGAAGAGTCCACCCTGCAGCATGAGGCCACAGCCGCCGCTCTGCGCAAGAAGCAGGCCGACAGTGTGGCTGAGCTCGGGGAGCAGATCGACAACCTGCAGCGTGTCAAGCAGAAGCTGGAGAAGGAGAAGAGCGAGTACAAGATGGAGATTGATGACCTCTCCAGCAACATGGAGGCTGTCGCCAAGGCTAAGGTGAGTAGTGATGTTTTGGTCAAGCATTGTTGAGGAGGGCCAACTACATTACCATTGAATAAACTGAAGTTGACAGTCCCATATGTTTCACTAACAGGGCAATCTGGAGAAGATGTGCCGTACTCTTGAGGACCAGCTGAGTGAGATCAAGACTAAGAATGATGAGAATGTTCGCCAGGTCAACGACATCAGTGGACAGAGGGCCAGACTCCTGACAGAAAATGGTACCATCAACAATGAACAACAAACCAATATAGTTCACCTCAGTAGCACACAATAACATGTGTTGGGGGCTGTAAATTCAGTCCACACAGTTTCTGCACTACGATTCCTCAAAATAAAATGTCAATCTAGAAAGAATGACTCATTAATAAGAGGTCCCTCTTTCCCTGCAGGTGAGTTTGGCCGCCAGCTGGAGGAGAAGGAAGCCCTGGTGTCTCAGCTGACCAGAGGCAAACAGGCCTTCACCCAGCAGGTGGAGGAGCTGAAGAGACTGATTGAGGAGGAGGTCAAGGTAAGGCATCCTAAATGGGAACCACCTTCCAGTTTAGAGCTTTATCTACACATAGACTGTTTCTACACCTCCCTCAGAGACTCCTACTGTCATTTGTTTTACTCTCCCTCTCTAACCTCTCTTTGTCTTTCTTTCTCTCTCAGGCTAAAAACGCACTGGCCCATGGTGTCCAGTCTGCCCGCCATGACTGTGATCTCCTGAGAGAGCAGTTTGAGGAGGAGCAGGAGGCCAAGGCAGAGCTGCAGCGCGGCATGTCCAAGGCCAACAGTGAGGTGGCTCAGTGGAGGACTAAGTATGAAACTGATGCCATCCAACGCACAGAGGAGCTGGAGGAGGCCAAGTGAGTTGCACTCAATAGCAAAGACTAAAATAAACGATGTGGATGGTGAGGCTGGTTGGGGATCTGAGAAAATGTTACTTCAATATTTGAAACTGGTATCATTTCCTATTTATGCTATTTTTATTCCTCCAGTTGTATAAGTGAAGCATTTAGAGAGAGGTTTAGTGCTTTTATATGTCAACCCACCCAATTCATATTCATTATATAGACAGGCACGCTTTATTTTGTCTGGATTAGCATCCCAGATAAATCTAAATATTTTTTGCTCATATGATTTGAAAAAACGAATCATCAGGAGTAGGCAGCTCCATAAGTCAGTGAGGAAGCTGAGATATGACTAAGTGTCACGCCCTGACCTTAGTTATCTTTGTTTTCTTTATTAGTTGGTTTGGTCAGGGTGTGACAAGGGTGGTTTGTGTAGTTTTGAATTGTCTAGTGGTTTTGGTTTATTTATGGGGTTTAACTGGTCTAGGTGTTTATATGTCTATGGTTGCCTAGATTGGTTCTCAATCAGAGGCAGCTGTTTATCGTTGTCTCTGATTGGGGACCATATTTAGGTAGACATATTCAATGGATAGTTTGTGGGTTGATATTCTATGTTTAGTTACCTGTTTGCACTAGTCAGTTAGCTTCACGGTTCGTTTTGTTGTTTTGTTCAGTGTTCGTTCTTTTCATTAAAATAGTTATGTACGCGAATCACGCTGCGCCTTGGTCTCCTCATTATGACGACCGTGACAGAACAACCCACACTACCAGGACCAAGCAGCGTGAAAAGGAGGAACAGCGCTTAATGGGGAGATGGACCTGGGAGGAGATATTAGATGAAGCAGGACCCTGGACACAGCCGGGGGAGTATCGTCGTCCTAAGGAGGAGTTAGAGGCAGCGAAAGTGGAACGGCGATACTACGAGTATAAATACCGGAGAATAGAGGAACGGTGACGATATGAAGGTACACGGCTAGCACGGAAGCCCGAGAGGCAGCCCCAAGATTTTTTTGGGGGGGTGGCACACGAGGAGATTGGCTGAGTCAGGTAAAAGACCTGAGCCAACTCCTGTGCTTTCTGTGGGGAGCGTGTTACTAGTCAGGCACAGTGTTATGCGGTAGAGCGCATGGTGTCTCCAGTGCGCTAATCTAGCCCGTGCGCTCTATTCCAGCTCCTCGGATTGGCCGGGCTAGAATGGGCATCCAGCCAGGAAGGAGGGTGCCGGCTCAGCGCTCCTGGTCTCCAGTGTACCTCCTTGGACCAGGATATCCTGCGCCGGCTTTGCGAACTGTGTTTCCGGTGAGTCTACACAGCCCAGTACGTCCTGTGCCAGCGCCCCGCATTTGCAGGGCAAAAATAAACATCCAGCCAGGATGGGTTGTGTCAGCTCTACACACCAGACCTCCAGTACGCCTCCACAGTCCAGTATGTAAATCTGGTCTGTGTAGACAACATACTGTAGCGACCCGCACAGACAGCTGTGTGTTATGTGTTAGGCTAGGAGGTGGTTGTGTTGTACTGACCAGTACCCGGTGTTCGCGGGGTCCGACATGTCAATCAACCTGCTATCTGCCAATCACGGGAATGCCTGGAATGTTCTGATGCCGGGCATCCTGGTGGTTGGCGGAGTGGCGTGGAGGGGGGTTGGGCAGGGGGGTGGAGCATTGGAAGTTAAGACCAGGTTCAGCCTTTGTTCTCTCTCTCTTACGTCTGGGCTTCACAAGAGAAGGTCACGATTGGCTTGTGGGTTATCTGTCATCTATTTGGCGTGTGCTACGGCCCAAACGGTAGCCTGTGTAAAGTTGGTTTAATAAACCGTCAATTCGCAAACTCAAGCCTCTGTCTGGACAATTGTTCATTTATGATCTAGTCAGGTCATTACAATACGATCAATCTTGCAGAATGCGCAGACAGGCACTCACTATAGGCAGCATACAAATCACTGGAAAATATCAACCTTCTGCCCAAACCTTCTGCACAAACATTCTGCTAAAACCTTCTGCCCAAACATTCTGCTAAAACATTCTGCCCAAACCTTCTGCCCAAACATTCTGCTAAAACATTCTGCCCAAACCTTCTGCACAAACATTCTGCTAAAACATTCTGCCCAAACCTTCTGCCCAAACCTTCTGCTAAAACATTCTGCCCAAACATTCTGCTAAAACATTCTGCCCAAACCTTCTGCACAAACATTCTGCTAAAACATTCTGCCCAAACCTTCTGCACAAACATTCTGCTAAAACATTCTGCCCAAACCTTCTGCCCAAACCTTCTGCTAAAACATTCTGCCCAAACATTCTGCTAAAACATTCTGCCCAAACCTTCTGCACAAACATTCTGCTAAAACATTCTGCCCAAACCTTCTGCACAAACCTTCTGCTAAAACATTCTGCCCAAACCTTCTGCCCAAACCTTCTGCCCAAACCTTCTGCACAAACCTTCTGCACAAACCTTCTGCCAAAACCTTCTGCACAAACCTTCTGCACAAACCTTCTGCACAAACCTTCTGCCCAAACCTTCTGCCCAAACCTTCTGCACAAACATTCTGCTAGAACATTCTGCCCAAACATTCTGCTAGAACATTCTGCACAAACATTCTGCTAAAACATTCTGCTAGAACATTTACAGAAATGTGATCAAATATGTCAGTGCTTTTTCTTTTACAAACTGCTGTGGCTTAATTCCAATAGTGCCCAATTATACATTAAATAAAGGGCATTATTGCCACCATAGAAGGTAAATGGAGGGCGTGTTCTTGTACCCAGCATGCACAACCCACATGGAATTCCTAGTCTCCGGCAGCTTTTGGAACTGCGGTCAACAACGTTGAGTTCATCTCATCCTATGTTGCCCTTCAGTCTCCACATTAGAAAAAAAAGTGTGCTATCTAGAACCTAAAAAGGTTCTTTGTCCGTCCCCATAGGAAAACCCCTTCAATAACCCTCTTTAGTTGCAGGTAGAACTCTTCTACATCGACCTCGAGTTTGATGAGGACTTGAGTATGGCCCGCGTCGACACCATTACCCCCTAAATTAACTAATTACAAATAAAACCAATAAAAGTACTGAGTCAATGTGCGGGGGTAAAGGTTAGTCGAGGTCATTTGTAAAGTGACTATGTGTAGATAATAAACAGCGAGTAGCAGCAGTGCTAAAACAAACATCAGATGGTTCAGCAGTCTTAGGACTTGGGGGTAGAAGGTGTTAAGGAGCCTTTTGGACCGAGACTTGGCGCTCTGGTACCGCTTGCCGGGCGGTAGCAGAGAAAACAGTCTATGACTTAAAATGTCTGGTACCGTGTTTATAATGTCTGGTACCGTGTTTATAATGTCTATCGTGTTTATAATGTCTGGTACTGTGTTTATAATGTCTATCGTGTTTATAATGTCTGGTAGCGTGTTTATAATGTCTGGTAGCGTGTTTATAATGTCTGGTACTGTGTTTATAATGTCTGGTACCGTGTTTATAATGTCTGGTACTGTGTTTATAATGTCTGGTACTGTGTTTATAATGTCTGGTACTGTGTTTATAATGTCTGGTAGCGTGTTTATAATGTCTGGTAGCGTGTTTATAATGTCTGGTACCGTGTTTATAATGTCTGGTACCGTGTTTATAATGTCTGGTACTGTGTTTATAATGTCTGGTACCGTGTTTATAATGTCTGGTTTATAATGTCTGGTACGTGTTTATAATGTCTGGTACCGTGTTTATAATGTCTGGTACTGTGTTTATAATGTCTGGTACCGTGTTTATAATGTCTGGTACCGTGTTTATAATGTCTGGTACCGTGTTTATAATGTCTGGTACCGTGTTTATAATGTCTGGTACCGTGTTTATAATGTCTGGTACCGTGTTTATAATGTCTGGTACCGTGTTTATAATGTCTGGTACCGTGTTTATAATGTCTGGTACCGTGTTTATAATGTCTGGTACCGTGTTTATAATGTCTGGTACCGTGTTTATAATGTCTGGTACCGTGTTTATAATGTCTGGTACCGTGTTTATAATGTCTGGTACCGTGTTTATAATGTCTGGTACCGTGTTTATAATGTCTGGTACCGTGTTTATAATGTCTGGTACCGTGTTTATAATGTCTGGTACCGTGTTTATAATGTCTGGTACCGTGTTTATAATGTCTGGTAGCGTGTTTATAATGTCTGGTACCGTGTTTATAATGTCTGGTACCGTGTTTATAATGTCTGGTACCGTGTTTATAATGTCTGTGTTTATAATGTCTGGTACTGTTTTATAATGTCTGGTACCGTGTTTATAATGTCTGGTACCGTGTTTATAATGTCTGGTACCGTGTTTATAATGTCTGGTACCGTGTTTATAATGTCTGGTACCGTGTTTATAATGTCTGGTACCGTGTTTATAATGTCTGGTACCGTGTTTATAATGTCTGGTACCGTGTTTATAATGTCTGGTATAATGTCCGTGTTTATAATGTCTGGTACGTGTTTATAATGTCTGGTACTGTGTTTATAATGTCTGGTACCGTGTTTATAATGTCTGGTACCGTGTTTATAATGTCTGGTACCGTGTTTATAATGTCTGGTACCGTGTTTATAATGTCTGGTACTGTGTTTATAATGTCTGGTACCGTGTTTATAATGTCTGGTACCGTGTTTATAATGTCTGGTACCGTGTTTATAATGTCTGGTACCGTGTTTATAATGTCTGGTACCGTGTTTATAATGTCTGGTACCGTGTTTATAATGTCTGGTACTGTGTTTATAATGTCTGGTACTGTGTTTATAATGTCTGGTACCGTGTTTATAATGTCTGGTACCGTGTTTATAATGTCTGGTACCGTGTTTATAATGTCTGGTACCGTGTTTATAATGTCTATCGTGTTTATAATGTCTGGTACTGTGTTTATACTGTCTGGTACCGTGTTTATACTGTCTGGTGCCGTGTTTATAATGTCTGGTGCCGTGTTTATAATGTCTGGTACCGTGTTTATAATGTCTGGTACCGTGTTTATACTGTCTGGTACCGTGTTTATAATGTCTGGTACTGTGTTTATAATGTCTGGTACCGTGTTTATAATGTCTGGTACTGTGTTTATAATGTCTGGTACTGTGTTTATAATGTCTGGTAGCGTGTTTATACTGTCTGGTAGCGTGTTTATAATGTCTGGTAGCGTGTTTATAATGTCTGGTACCGTGTTTATAATGTCTGGTACTGTGTTTATAATGTCTGTTTATAATGTACCGTGTTTATAATGTCTGGTACCGTGTTTATAATGTCTGGTACCGTGTTTATAATGTCTGGTACCGTGTTTATAATGTCTGGTACCGTGTTTATAATGTCTGGTACCGTGTTTATAATGTCTGGTACCGTGTTTATAATGTCTGGTAGCGTGTTTATAATGTCTGGTAGCGTGTTTATAATGTCTGGTACCGTGTTTATAATGTCTGGTACCGTGTTTATAATGTCTGGTACCGTGTTTATAATGTCTGGTACCGTGTTTATAATGTCTATCGTGTTTATAATGTCTGGTACCGTGTTTATACTGTCTGGTACCGTGTTTATACTGTCTGGTTTATAATGTCTGGTAGCGTGTTTATAATGTCTGGTACCGTGTTTATAATGTCTGGTACTGTGTTTATACTGTCTGGTACCGTGTTTATAATGTCTGGTACCGTGTTTATAATGTCTGGTACCGTGTTTATAATGTCTGGTACTGTGTTTATAATGTCTGGTACTGTGTTTATAATGTCTGGTAGCGTGTTTATACTGTCTGGTACCGTGTTTATAATGTCTGGTAGCGTGTTTATAATGTCTGGTAGCGTGTTTATACTGTCTGGTACCGTGTTTATACTGTCTGGTACCGTGTTTATACTGTCTGGTACAGTGTTTATAATGTCTGGTAGCGTGTTTATAATGTCTGGTAGCGTGTTTATACTGTCTGGTACCGTGTTTATAATGTCTGGTCTGTTTATACTGTCTGGTACTGTGTTTATAATGTCTGGTACGTGTTTATACTGTCTGGTACTGTGTTTATACTGTCTGGTACTGTGTTTATACTGTCTGGTACTGTGTTTATACTGTCTGGTAGCGTGTTTATACTGTCTGGTAGCGTGTTTATACTGTCTGGTACTGTGTTTATAATGTCTGGTACTGTGTTTATAATGTCTGGTACCGTGTTTATAATGTCTGGTACCGTGTTTATACTGTCTGGTAGCGTGTTTATAATGTCTGGTAGCGTGTTTATAATGTCTGGTAGCTGTGTTTATACTGTCTGGTAGCGTGTTTATACTGTCTGGTACTGTGTTTATACTGTCTGGTAGCGTGTTTGTCATGTGAATTATTGTAATTTCACCACTAGATGGGGCAAGGAACACTAATCATTATGGAAGTGTATATCTGCATGTCTTTAGGGGGGGATGCCAATTGGCTAATGATAAATCAATATCATGTTCTCTTTACTTTTATGTATATATTTGCATAATCTCGGATAACCCAGGACTAAAATCTTGTGTAATTTGGTCAGATAATCGATTACCATTTGTTTTCACGTCGTCTGGCCACATTAGATTATTGTGCGAATTATCTGGGACAAAATTCAACTGAAAAAAACGTTGTATCCTGAGAACTTTGTTCGGAGAATTTCCGGCCCAATCACCAAAGTGTTCTCTCTCTCTCAAGTGCTGCCATGTTTATGTGACCATCTTGCTTCTCCTATTTGTTTCTTATGGAAACATTTCAATTTGGGCGTGTTCATATAGGCCACTTCCCCTGAGTGTAAAGGGTTAAAACTATCATGGATGATTATAATAGCTTAGTGTATGAATTGTGTAGTTACATTTCTCCATCCTCATCCCTCAGCTGGTTACCAAAACAAGTGACCTCTTTGTTGAGGTGTCCGCTTTGATGTGGTTTAAACCCCAGATTGCTCCTTTAGTTAAAGTACAGTATTTTTATGGTATGAAAAGCTGTTTTCTGAGAAATAAGTCCACAGTCACAAAGTGTATGTAGGCCGACATGTTTTTAATCAATACTCAACATTTTACCATGAAAATCATATTTTATGAAACACAGGAAATTGCTAAGACTTTGGTCTTGTTTATTCAGCCTCTTTTCCCTGTAAGAAGAATGAAATAACAGAATGGATCAGTATTAATAATGAATATGATAAATATTTCAACACTTGGTAATAACAGAATGGATCAGTATTAATAATGAATATGATAAATATATCAATACTTGGTAATAACAGAATGGATCAAGCATTTAAGACTCAGTAAACACCTTGTACCAACTAAATTTGGATTGGTTATTTTATTTATCCTGTCCTGAAATGTGTTTCTCAGAAATCTTAAATACATTTGAGTGAGTGTAAAATGTCAGAATTGTCTACTGTGAAGTCAGGTGTAGGTTTAGCAGCAGTTCTGTACCTTTCCAGAGTCACGGGTCTTGGCTCTGAGCTTGTTGACCTGAGTCTCAGCGATGTCAGCACGCTCCTCAGCCTCTTCCAGCTCATTCTGAACCTTCCGGAACTTAGACATGTGCTGGTTGGATGCTTCCTCCTGGGTGAGGAAAAGAGACGAGAGCATAACATCAGTATTGAAAGTTTGAAGCCTCATATTACTTTTAATTTTTTTATTCATATAATTATTTTAAAGGTATTTTAAAAAGATGTAGGATAGCATTGTACAGTATATATAGGGAGATAGTGAGTGGTGGAACAGAGGATCAATCTGCTGCTTCCAGGGCCATGTGATCCAGGAGAGTCAGCACCACCTCCAGACCAGCCCCCGGCACAAAGCTAAATAATATTCAACCCTCTCTACTTTAAAATGTTACACATAGGAAGAGGAGTCACATACATTTCTTCAGAAATGACTTGCACTATCAGCTGAGTCAATGTTGACGGTTGTGCAGTAACAACACTTCAACTAATCTCACAAAATGTTTTGTAATTTCTACTAGGGACTGTAAGCTTTCAGAGTATTTTGACTAAGTCTGTGACTCACCGCTTCCTCAGCCTGCCTCTTGTAGGCCTTCACTTTCATCTGCAGCTTATCTACCAGGTCCTGAAGTCTGCCAACGTTCTTCTTATCCTCCTCAGTCTGTGGGAGAAGTTACAAGGATCAATAGTCTATAGTTTAACACACAAACCAGTGTGCTTTAGTGTGTGCAGAATGCACTTTCTCTTACCTGGTAAGTGAGCTCCTTGACTCTGCGCTCATATTTGCGGACTCCCTTGACCGCGTCTACACCTCTTCTCTGCTCGGCCTCCACCTCAGTCTCGAGCTCACGCACCTTTGTGGAAGAAATAAACGTCGGCATTTATGTGAGGTGCTGAAAGTCAGACGTAACAAATGTTTGTAAAACAGAGGAATCTTCTTCTGGTCAAGAAATGTTGTCTGCTCCTATGTACTTTTACGATTTTAATTAAAGGGGTCTATAATGAAAACAACTACTTTTCATGATGTAGGTGGGTTATTGAGAGAAAAAGCCATTACACAATGCCCCTGTTTATTTTCATATGATCAAATACACTTCCAGCAATCTGTTTTTCAATCCACCCTGCTGTTAACTCACCCTGGACTCCAGCTTCTGGAGCTGCTTCTTGCCTCCCTTCATGGCCAGGTTCTCAGCCTCATCCAGACGGTGCTGCAGGTCCTTGACTGTGACCTCCAGGTTCTTCTTCATCCTCTCCAGGTGAGAGCTGGTGTCCTGCTCCTTCTTCAGCTCCTCAGCCATCATGGCCGCCTGGAATGGTAGTTAGTTTCATTTATGCACCAACTGGCACCAATCATAAAGCTCTTTTGGGATCTTTGGTGTGGTTAAACCAGCACAGCGACTGCTGACCTTTGGGGACAAATCAAGTTGATGTAATTCAAGGACTCACGTCAGTGATGGCCTTCTTAGCCTTCTCCTCTGCATTCCTGGCCTCCTGGACGATGTCGTCCACCTCTCCCTGCACCTGAACCAGGTCAGTCTCCAGCTTCTTCTTGGTGTTCGCAAGGCTGGTGTTCTGAAGGAGGAAACAAGGTGATTTGTTTGACTCTCAAGAGAACTTACAAGTGAGAAAGAGAAAGTCACAAGGCTGAAATCATGAAAATTTAAACGTTATGCTTGGTTGAGTTTCATTAGAAATGGTTTTTGACCCGTACCTGGGAGTGCAGCAGTCCGACACGCTCGCTGGCGTCCACCAGCTCAGTCTCAGCCACTTTGCGGCCTCTCTCAGTCTGCTCCAGAGCAACTCTCAGCTCCTCGATTTCAGCCACCATCAGACCGTTTCTGCGCTCCACCATGGCTGCCTGCTCCTTCATGTCCTCTGCAGCGCGGACGGCATCATCAAGGTGCAATTGGGCATCCTGGTGTTCACAATGTCATAGCATCATTAGACTTGTGGAAGTGGGCGCGATAGGATTGGTATTAAAGGGGAAAGGGGGATAACTAGTCAGTCGTACAACTGAATGCCTTCAACTGAAATGTGTCTTCCGCAATTAACCCTCTGAAACAGAGAGGTGAAGGGGTCTGCCTTAATCGACATTCACGTCATCGGCGCCCAGGGAACAGTGGGTTAACTGCCTTACTCAGGGGCAGAATGACAGATCCAGCAACCTGTTGGTTACTGGCCCAACGCTCTCACCACTAGGCTACCCTGTTGGTTACTGGCCCAACGCTCTCACCACTAGGCTACCCTGTTGGTTACTGGCCCAACGCTCTAACCACTAGGCTACCCTGTTGGTTACTGGCCCAACGCTCTAACCACTAGGCTACCCTGTTGGTTACTGGCCCAACGCTCTAACCACTAGGCTACCCTGTTGGTTACTGGCCCAACGCTCTAACCACTAGGCTACCCTGTTGGATACTGGCCCAACGCTCTAACCACTAGGCTACCCTGTTGGTTACTGGCCCAACGCTCTAACCACTAGGCTACCCTGTTGGTTACTGGCCCAACGCTCTAACCACTAGGCTACCCTGTTGGTTACTGGCCCAATGCTCTAACCACTAGGCTACCCTGTTGGTTACTGGCCCAACGCTCTCACCACTAGGCTACCCTGTTGGTTACTGGCCCAATGCTCTAACCACTAGGCTACCTGCTGGTTACTGGCCCAATGCTCTAACCACTAGGCTACCTGCCACCCCAGTGGGTAATAGGCATGTTCATTGGTAAAAATGTCCCCGATACAGTATATTAGTCCACTCTAATATCCCTACCTTCCTACAGTATATTAGTCCACCTCTTTAAGGAATACCTAGGATAGGATAAAGTAATCCTTCTCACCCCCCCCCCTCCCCCCCTTAAAATATTTAGATGCACTATTGTAAAGTGGCTGTTCCACTGGATGTCATAAGGTGAATGCACCAATTTGTAAGTCGCTCTGGATAAGAGCGTCTGCTAAATGACTTAAATGTAAATGTAAATGTAATGTAGTCCAGTCTATTACATTCCTCTGATCTATTATTTTCTACTGATTCACAAACAAATCCCTCCCCATGTTCAGGTTGTTGAGCCTGATGTCCAAGTCCCTTTACCTTGAACTGTCCCTGGACGTTCCTCAGCTGTTTCTGGGCCTCAGCGGCCTGCCTGTTGGCGTGGCTCAGCTGAATCTCCATCTCATTCAGGTCTCCCTCCATCTTCTTCTTCACCCTCAGGGCGTCATTCCTGCTCCTGACCTCAGAGTCCAGGGTGCTCTGCATGGAGTCAACCACCCTCTGGCTGTTCCTCTTGATCTGCTCCATCTCCTCGTCCTTCTCAGCGATCTTCCTGTCCACCTCACCCTTGATCTGATTCAGCTCCAGCTGAACACGCAGAATCTTGGATTCCTCGTGCTCCAGTGTGCCCTGAAGGAACAGAAGCAGTCAGTCAAATCAACCCTTCACTCAGCTCCGCCCCCCTTGGTTACTGTTGCAACCTCAGACAACATTTTCCTGGGAAGCCCAATTCCACATTCAGACCACTGGAATAATAAACCCCTTACAATAATATCAAACTGTGTTTTTAACTACACAATGAAATGAAACACAACCCCTCAGGTATGTTGTGTTGGACTGTCATTACAGCTGCTTTAAAGGGCATCCTGGTCAAGTCATGTTTGTAGTGTGGCCACTGAATGGCTCTGAATTCAGTCAAAGCTATAACTACTTTTGGAACTAACTAGTGGTCTCAAATCGTATCCTGAAGTTTAAAGCAGATGTGAGATGTATTCATAACAAGACTAACTGAACTAGCCAATGTACATGATCATATATTTTGAGAAAACAAGTTATATGGCTAGCTAGCAACGTTTGGTGGTCTATGAGACAGAGCTAGCTAACCAGCTGAGCTAGCAAACAATGCAACAAAAGTATAATATCGGATTCAGTCCATCAACAGGCTCTGTCTTTCAGGAATCACATTAGAAAGTACTGCTGAACTGTTCAATTATTAAACTTGAATTTTATTTTAAGAAAACTCTGTGTTTCTGTTTTCTTTTCTACTGGTTTTCATGTGTTTGAAACAAGAGCTTGTTCGATGTGTCCGACTCGACGTTAGTTGCTATCCATTGGAGAACAGCGATTGGTTGCCCACAAATGTTAGGGCGGAGCTTAGCGAAGGGTCAGGACGTTTGGATGTGCAAAACACAAGGAATTGCATATATATGACTACAATAAACACCAATAAAAGGGAGCATTTGATTGTAACTGGCATTGCCAAGTGTAACACTGCTTTTCATATCAAACAGCTGTAGTTTGTACCTCAGCCTCCTCCAGAGCGGTCTGGATCTCAGACTTCTCTGTCTCCACGGTCTTCTTGGCCTTCTCCAGCTCATGGATGCTCTTGCCAGTCTCTCCGATCTGCTCAGTCAGGTCAGAGATCTCCTCTGCACACACAAACACAGAAGCTGTTTAGACTTGGGAGATTTCCAGTGGCTATCACCAATGCACTGAAGTTTATAATGAATCATAATAACAGATAATTAATGAACAGCACTTCATACTGTCTTGCAAATCTAATTGCCACACCACATCATTGGGTTGTTCAAAAGAATACCAATTACAAGTTCCAAAAATATATATATTCTAAAATGTATGTAAACATTCTGAGATTGTGTAATAGCAATTTGATATAATGTTGATGATTACAGTTGATTCCATTTTCATAACACTGGTCAAACATCATGCAAAAATAACTGCTGTCAAATGCTCACGTTGCAGGTTCTTGTTCTCTCTCTTCAGAGTCTCCAGATGATCCAGAGCCTCCTCGTAGGAGTTCTTCATCTTGAAGAGTTCAGTGCTCATTGAGCGAGCCTCCTTCTGAGCTCCTTCCAGCTCAGCCTGGCCCTCCTCATACTTCTGCTTCCACTCTGCCAGAACCTGGCGAAATCCATGGGATTTTCATTACAACTCATTGAAAGAGAGTTTTCAATCGTAAATATGTTACAATTATAATACAACTGATCAAATAGCAGACAGAAAATATCACCCAAGAGTGAGGTTTATAAATGTTCACCTTGTCAAAGTTCCTCTGCTTCTTGTCAAGGTTGGCGGCCATGGCGTTGGCTCTCTCAACGTCAATCATGAGGTCCTCCACCTCTCCCTGCAGTCTCTGCTTGGTCTTCTCCAGGGAGGCACACTTTGAGTTGGTCGCCTCAATGGTCTCCTCAGCCTCCTGCAGACGCTGGGCCAGCTTCTTCCTGTTGGACAACAGCGGGTGGTGTCATGGTGAGTAACTTGTTGTGAAACAAATATTGCACTACATATTGAAGTAACATTTTCTCAGATCTCCAACCAGCCTCACCATCCACACCATTTATTTTAGTCTTTGCTATTGAGTGCAACTCACTTGGCCTCCTCCAGCTCCTCTGTGCGTTGGATGGCATCAGTTTCATACTTAGTCCTCCACTGAGACACCTCACTGTTGGCCTTGGACATGCCGCGCTGCAGCTCTGCCTTGGCCTCCTGCTCCTCCTCAAACTGCTCTCTCAGGAGATCACAGTCATGGCGGGCAGACTGGACACCATGGGCCAGTGCGTTTTTAGCCTGAGAGATAAAGAAAGACAAAGAGAGATTAGAGAGGGAGAGTAAAACAGATGACAGTAGGAGTGTCTGAGGGAGGCGTAGAAACAGTCTATGTGTAGATAAAGCTCTAAACTGGAAGGTGGTTCCCATTTAGGATGCCTTACCTTGACCTCCTCCTCAATCAGTCTCTTCAGCTCCTCCACCTGCTGGGTGAAGGCCTGTTTGCCTCTGGTCAGCTGAGACACCAGGCCTTCCTTCTCCTCCAGCTGGCGACCAAACTCACCTGCAGGGAATGAGGGACCTCAAGTTAATGAGTCATTCTTTCTAGATTGAAAATGTATTTTGAGGAATCGTAGTGCAGAAACTGTGTGGACTGAATTTACAGCCCCCGACACATGTTATTTTGTGCTACTGAGGTGAACTATATTGGTTTGTTGTTCATTGTTGATGGTACCATTTTCTGTAAGGAGTCTGGCCCTCTGTCCGCTGATGTCATTGACCTGGCGAACATTCTCATCATTCTTAGTCTTGATCTCACTCAGCTGGTCCTCAAGAGTACGGCACATCTTCTCCAGATTGCCCTGTTAGTGAAACATATGGGACTGTCAACTTCAGTTTATTGAATGGTAATTCAGCTGACCATCCTCAACACTGCTTGACCAAAACATCACTACTCACCTTAGCCTTGGCGACAGCCTCCATGTTGCTGGAGAGGTCATCAATCTCCATCTTGTACTCGCTCTTCTCCTTCTCCAGCTTCTGCTTGACGCGCTGCAGGTTGTCGATCTGCTCCCCGAGCTCAGCCACACTGTCGGCCTGCTTCTTGCGCAGAGCGGCGGCTGTGGCCTCATGCTGCAGGGTGGACTCTTCAAGATCACGACGCAGCTTCTGGAACTCAGCCTCGCGCTTCTTGTTCATCTCAATCTGAGCAGCAGTGGCGCCTCCGGCCTCCTCCAGTCTCTCGCTGATCTCCTCAAGTTCCCTGGAGAGATCGGCTCTCTGCTTCTCAACCTTGGCCCTGGCAGCACGCTCAGCCTCAATTTCCTCCTCCAGCTCCTCAATACGGGCCTAGAAAAAGGGGCAGGAGCAGGGGGAATGAACACTACAATACAGTTGAAATAATTGAACCTCACTACATAATAATAGCATGTACTGTATATTTAGCATAAATGTGTTTATACATAGCCAGCTACACTAACATATTTACTATATTCATTAGACATTGTCCCATGCAGGAACCAGGATTTGGCCAGGGTTGTTCCGGTTTTTGGTCACTAGATGCCCCCATTGTGCCTTTTGACCTTTTGTTTTCCCTTGATCCCCATGATTATTTGCACCTGTGCCTCGTTTCCCCTGATTGTATTTAAACCCTTTGTTTTCCTCTGTTCTTTGCTCTGTGTTTGTATGTTAGCACCCAGCCCTAGTACTCTGAGAACTCTTGTTGATCCCGGTGGACTCTCTTGTGGAATTCTGTTTTTTGTTCTTGTTTGTTTGTTTGTTTGTTTGTTTGTTTTTTGAGTATCTTTTGAGGCTTTTTGTGCTTTACCTTCCACCTTGTGGATTTACCTTTCTTGTCTTGGAGGATTACCTTTGTTCTTGTAGGATTCCTTTTGAGGTTGTACATGTTTTCCTGAAGAACTTCACTTTTTACTTCATACACAGTCTCAAGTACTGCTGTGTCTGCCTCATCTTCTGGGTTCTGCCGGCTATTCGTGGCTCAGTTGGTTAAGTGACTGTTTCTCACTCCGGAGACCCGGGTTCGTAACCGGGTCCTGACAGAAAAAGGTCAAAAGGCACAATTGGGGCATCTAGTGACCAAAAACCGGAACAACCCTGGCCAGATACTGACAACTAGTGTATCGGATGTGAAACGGCTAGCTAGTTAGTGGTGGTGCGCTCTAAATAGCGTTTCAATCTGTGACGTCTCTTGCTCTGAGACCTTGAAGTAGTTGTTCCCCTTGCTCTGCAAGGGCCGCAGCTTTTGTGGAGCGATGGGTAACGATGCTTCGTGGGTGACTTGTTGATGTGTTCGCGCCCGGTTATGGGCGAGGGGACAGTCTAAAGTTATACTGTTACACTACCAGAAGAAATGCATTGGTTATTTTCCTGTACTGGAGCTTAGATCCTGTACTGTACCTGGAGTTCCTTGATCTTCTTCTGCAGCTGAGCTCCCAGAGACTGTTCATCCTCTATCTTGCTGAGGAGCTGGGTGGTCTCAAACTCCTTCCTAACAAACACAAACACGTTGATTGTAAAGTTTGTTTAGGTTAGACAGTGTAAAGGGAGCCTAAGCTACCATTCACTCTGCTTTTAAGAATCACATACAAAGACAATTTCATGATTACAACAATGAGCCAAGAAGAACCATTATGTTGATCAAGAAGGCAGGGAAAACTGTTGTCATTTATTTGTGTTTACTTCTTGATTTTCTCATCAGACTGCTGCTTGTCATTCTCCAGGTCCATTATGGACTCCTGGGCCAGTTTCAGATCTCCCTCCAGCTTTCTCTTGGCTCTCTCAAGGTCCATACGAAGCTTCTTCTCTTGCTCCAGAGAACCCTCAAGCTACAAGATATAAACAGACATGTGTTGGTCAAATCTAAACAACTGTAGATTATATCATCTTGCATAATATCATGGCCAGAATGTCAAACTCCACTCACGTCGTCCACTTGCTGTTCCAGCTTGGTCTTGGCCTTGGTCAGAGTGTTGACTTTGTCCTCCTCTGCCTGCAGGTCGTCCAGTGTCTGCTGGTGGGCCTCTTGGAGGGCTTTCTTCTCCTTGGTCAGCTTGGCAACACTCTCATCCATAGACGCCATCTCCTCTGTCAGGTTTTTAACCTGAAAACGGCCACAACAAACAGTTTTTGGTCAATTCACCATAAGTGAAGTAGCAGTAACAAGCGGGTAGCAGAACATGCAATGAATGTTTTTTTTCTACCTTTATTTAACTCGGAAAGTCAGTTAATAACAAATTCTTATTTACAATGATAGCCTAGGAACAGTGGGTTAACTGTCTTGTTCAGGGAAAGAATGACAGATATTTTACCTTGTCAGCTCTGAGATTCGATCTTGCTAACTTTCAATTACTAGTCCAACACTCTAACCTCTTGACTACCTGCCACCCCAGGTATACTCCCATGTGGGGAGTACACCATATTCCACTATTTTGTGTCTTAATTTTTACTGCACTCACAAAAAGACTTGAATTACATTTCTGTTTTGAGTTGATCATTCTTTGGATTATTGTTTGCTTGGACTGTTTACAAGACCTTGTTTTCAGTGGCGTGCTTCTCCTTCTCCACTTTGGCCAAGGTGAGCTCCAGGTCATCAATGTCCTTCTTCAGCTCAGAGCACTCATCCTCCAGCTTCCTCTTCTTGGCAGTCAACTCAGCATTCATCTCCTCCTCATCCTCCAGCCTCTCAGTCGTCTCTTTGAGTTTGGCCTCCAGCTGGATCTTGCTCTTGATGAGCCCCTCACACCTTTCCTCAGCATCGTTCAGATTCTCTGAATCCTGGTTTCAGAACAAGATTTTTTTTAACTGTGTTTTCACTTTGTGTATCAAAATATAGACTTCATTTAGTCAAATAAGTCAGAGCAAATCAATTTAAATGTTTTAAATTTACCATGGGCATTTTCTTGAGTTAGTCACATAGTGATTGTGTCTGTGTACTTGTGTGTCTAAATGTGCTCTGATGAGGGTTGTTGCTCACTCACAGATGCGACTTGAAGCGCCAGGTCATTCTTCTCCTGCACCATGGCCACCATCTTCTCCTCCAACTCCTTCTTCTTGGCCAGAGCCTTGGCCAGGTCCGACGTCATCTTCTCATAGTTCTCCTTCATGTTGGCCAGCTCCTTCTCAGTCTCAGCGCTCTGCAGCAGGGGCTTGATCTTGAAGTACAACTTCATCCACGGCCAGGTTTTCACATTCATGAATGAACGGATGTTGTACTGGATGGTGAAGACGGAATCTCTGGTCCACAGAAAGGATAGAGTGACATGGTGAGTGACATGGTGAGTGACATGGTGAGTGACATGGTGAGTGACATGGTGAGTGACATGGTGAGTGACATGGTGAGTGACATGGTGAGTGACATGGTGAGTGACATGGTGAGTGACATGGTGAGTGACATGGTGAGTGACATGGTGAGTGACATGGTGAGTGACATGGTGAGTGACATGGTGAGTGACATGGTGAGTGACATGGTGACATGGTGAGTGACATGTTTAAAGAAAGATTGTTACACAAATTATGATTAAATGACTGAACAAATTTCTCATTTTAAATGAAACTGTAACTTAGTAAACTTATACTCTGTTTTATTATATCTGATTAACAATATGAGGTAATAAGAAGGGATTGTGTGACACGGACAAGGAGTAATTAAAGTTAATGAACACCATTCCAACTAGGAAGAAAGGAATGGGTTGTGGATTAAGTAAACAGATACGGTAGTTAACCTATGGTTGAACCGAAGAAATGAGCTCTGGTGTGTTTTAGATAAGGCTGTGAGTGCATTCCTAGGTTTTCTGTTAGTTAGAGCTGTCAGCTACGTGGTGATCGATAATGGTGAGGAGTCAAAAGTTAATTCAGTTGTGCTGTGTGTCCTGTGTATGTGTTGGAGGGTCAGAATGAACTTTGAATTAACTTTTAAAGTTCCCTTTGTCTCGGTCGAGAGGAGGAGATTCATTTTAGGAGCAGTGAAATGACGTCATGTTATTGTATATAAACTGTTGCTCGTGGTAACGTGGCAGCGCGCTCCGAGAATATATTCTGTTACCTATTATTGATAAGACTGGTCTCCGTCTATTTTATGCAAACAAGAATCTTACAAATTCTCATTAAAATAGATTAAGGGAATTCAATTAATGAAAACACATTGGTATAATTAAATTACAGTAAGAGGAGGACTTTAAAACTACATTCTGGGATTTGAAAAATAACAAAACAGGGACCCTGACATGTTTTGTATACAGCTGAGGAATGGGGCTAGGGAAATGAAACCACTCTTACATGTATAGATAGCGCTACATAGGGAATGACTGACAAGTAACCCTAAGATCATGAGGCATTTCATATTATTCCAGAATTAATGGGTAAATATTACTAAGTTAAATAACAATTGAACAGCTTGCTAAATCCCAACCTGTTGCTTTAATAGAATATTATAACATGTACCTTCTCATCCTGAACAACTCACAGCATATTCAGGACACAATCATTATACATTACATACAGGAGGCTGACAGAATTGTTTGCCAAGATGTCTACTCTTCCTCACCTCCTCTCCATCATCTTGGTGAACTCTCTCCTCATGAGGAATCCACGGCTGAGAGCCTGGACCATGCCGACCAGAGAGGCCAGCTTCTCATCTCTCATCTCCTCCAGGACACCCAGCAGACCGGCTTTGAAGAACACCTGACACAGGTTGACATGGTGAATTATAGAACCAGTCAAGTGGAAAGAGATAGAAAGTATTTTTGCTGTTGTTTTTATTTCTTTACTTAACTTTTCTTCACCTCATACATTTTTTTACATAGAAATTAGTTTTTGCTTGCGGGGTATTTGACTGACCTTGGTGTGTCCAAACTTGTAGTCCTCGTGATTCACATCAATGGACCCAAGCAGCTTCTCAGAAGCCTTCTTGTTGTCCATGAACTGGCCCTCAGGGATGACACTGGCATTCAGTACTTTGTACCTGATTCAGGAGAAATGTCAAGTTGTAATAGTTATATTACGTAAAATAATAAGGCTATTCTGATGTTGGGAAAACTCTTAGAGGAGATTAGTGTGAGCGCGCGCGTGCGTGTACCTCTGCTTGAAGTCAGCATAGATGATTCTACTGGGGAAGCCCTTCCTGCAGATCCTGATGCCCTCCAGAACACCATTACACCTGAGCTGGTGGATAACCAGGAAGTTCTCCATCAGACCTGGAAACACAAACCAAGTCTCTTTAAATACTCATAAACAGGTTAAAGACTGGTTTGTTAATGTTACTGATACTGTACTGACAAGATGTCATATTTAACTCAACATCTATTGTACCTGGAGTCTTTGACTCGTTGGGGATCAGGCAGCGCACAAAGTGAGGATGAGTGCTCCTCAAGTTGGTCATCAGCTTGCCCAAGTTCTCCTGTAAGAGGGTTACAAACCATGTTCTCAGAAATCATTTCTGATAATCACTACAGCTGAATATCCACATTTTAAAAGCTCACCCTGAACTGGGAGGACACAGTCTGCATGGAACCACCCTTCTTCTTGCCTCCTTTCTTGGTTGTATCTGTTATAATGGAGAAAAGTTCAATATAAATGAGAGAATCTCAGGTTCTTCACACACATCTTAATGCTGCCAATGAGATTGTGTAAAATAACACCTATTGTATGAGTACATTAACCCAGTAAATCACCCTGACAAATGGTGATACATTTAAAGCAGCAATCAGCAGTTGAAACAATAACAAAATATGCTCCCTGCCACTGTTTCAATATAACACTGAGATGGTCTGGAGAAATGTAACCACTCAAATGCATAAACAGAGCTATGAATTAAAGGACTGACCATCCATGATATCAAAATGATAGTATTGATAATGTTTTGAGGCAGTAAATGTTTCCATTTACTTTGCTAACAAACATTTAAACAAGCTCATATTTTGGGTTCTGATGGGGTATGACAGGTGAACCAAGCCGATGTTCTTCAACAAAAAATGTTCAAGAACGAATGGGTACATATCTTGTAAGTCCACAAATGGATGTAGCAACTGCAGATTGACCCTTTAAAGAAAATGGGACTGATTTGTAACTAGTTCTTCATGAAGTCTTTTGATGTTCTGCTAGACTTACCCTCAGGTGGGGCAGCGACATACAGGGTCGCCATCAGTTTGACTGAAGACTTCCCGTACAGCTGAAGAACTGAGTCGTTCAGGGGGTCCTTGTTCTTGTCCAGCCAGCCAGTGATGTTGTAGTCCACAGTGCCGGCATAGTGAACCAGGGAGAAGTGGGCCTCTGCCTTGCCTTTGGCTGGCTTGGGCTTCTCAAACGCCTTGTTTTTTCCAAGATGCTGGTCATACAGCTTGTTCTTGAAGGAAGTGTCTGAAGCCTTGGGGAACATGCACTCCTCTTCAAGGATGGAGAAGATGCCCAATGGCTTTACGAAAAGAGATGTACATCAAATTAGTGATATTTACATTAGGATCATAAATGAGCTTTGCTGTTGAGGTCCATTATAATCCTGACAGACAGCTTACCTTCTCAATAAGCTCAATGCAGGCAGCCAAGTCCATGCCGAAGTCAATGAAGGCCCAGATGATTCCCTCCTTCTTGTACTCCTCTTGTTCCAAGACGAACATGGTGTGGTTGAAAAACTGTTGCAGTTTCTCATTGGTGAAGTTGATGCACAGCTGCTCCATGCTGTTGTACTGTTAATGGAATTTCAGAAGGGATCATTTCATCATCATACAAGGCTGTAATCCATCTCAATCACAACTAATTGTCTTGTTCTGGTCTCAGACTCACATCAAAGATCTCAAACCCGGCAATGTCGAGCACACCGATGTAGAACTGCCTTGGATTCTTGGTGTCCAACATCTCGTTGATACGGATGACCATCCACAAGAACATCCTCTCGTAGATGGACTTGGCCAGAGCCGAGACTGAGTTATTAACCTGCAATGATAATAGCTCAAATGAATAGATGAGATATTGACCATGTCTAGTGACAAGGTGAAAAGAGCTTGTGGAAAACATCATCACTATTCAAAACCATCAATATACTCATCACCAAAATATTTCTGGTGCTCAGAAAATGGTAGACGCTGTGTTTGGCCGCCTTACCTGAGGCACAGTCTGTCCCTTGGTCACATACTCGTTGCCGACCTTCACTTTGGGGTAGCACAGAGCCTTCAGCATCTCAGCTGAGTTCAGGCCCAGCAGGTAGCCGATTTTATCAGCCACTGGAGAGAGAACCAACAACAACAGACTCAGAAACACAAGATCACTTGATTCTGATGTCACCCTGACAAAAGGGTTTGGTTTTGATTTGAACCCACATCTATAATTTTAAATCATATCTGGAGGTTGTAAATTGGACTCCATAAATGATCTCCTGCCGGGCTTTGAGGAGGCTCTGTCTATCTGACATATAGTATATCTATGAGTGGGACTGGGACTAATGTTTACATATTATATATCTATGAGTGGGAATGGGACTGGGACTAATGTTTTACATATTGTATATCTATGAGTGGGACTGGGACTGGGACTAATGTTTTACATAGTGTATATCTATGAGTGGGACAGGGACTAATGTTTACATATTGTATATCTATGAGTGGGACTGGGAATGGGACTAATGTTTTACATATTGTATATCTATGAGTGGGACTGGGAATGGGACTAATGTTTTACATATTGTATATCTATGACTGGGACTGGGACTGGGACTAATGTTTACATATTGTATATCTATGACTGGGACTGGGACTGGGACTAATGTTTACATAGTGTATATCTATGACTGGGACTGGGACTGGGACTAATGTTTACATAGTGTATATCTATGACTGGGACTGGGACTGGGACTAATGTTTACATATTGTATATCTATGAGTGGGACTGGGAATGGGACTAATGTTTACATATTGTATATCTATGAGTGGGACTGGGACTAATGTTTACATATTGTATATCTATGAGTGGGACTGGGACTAATGTTTTACATATTGTATATCTATGAGTGGGACTGGGAATGGGACTAATGTTTTACATATTGTATATCTATGACTGGGACTGGGACTGGGACTAATGTTTACATATTGTATATCTATGACTGGGACTGGGACTGGGACTAATGTTTACATAGTGTATATCTATGACTGGGACTGGGACTAATGTTTACATATTGTATATCTATGACTGGGACTGGGACTGGGACTAATGTTTACATATTGTATATCTATGAGTGGGACTGGGAATGGGACTAATGTTTACATAATGTATATCTATGAGTGGGACTGGGAATGGGACTAATGTTTACATATTGTATATCTATGAGTGGGACTGGGAATGGGACTAATGTTTACATATTGTATATCTATGAGTGGGACTGGGAATGGGACTAATGTTTACATATTGTATATCTATGAGTGGGACTGGGACTAATGTTTACATATTGTATATCTATGAGTGGGACTGGGAATGGGACTAATGTTTACATATTGTATATCTATGAGTGGGACTGGGACTAATGTTTACATATTGTATATCTATGAGTGGGACTGGGACTGGGACTAATGTTTACATATTGTATATCTATGAGTGGGACTGGGAATGGGACTAATGTTTACATATTGTATATCTATGAGTGGGACTGGTAATGGGACTAATGTTTACATATTGTATATCTATGAGTGGGACTGGGAATGAGACTAATGTTTACATATTGTATATCTATGAGTGGGACTGGGACTAATGTTTACATATTGTATATCTATGAGTGGGACTGGGACTAATGTTTACATATTGTATATCTATGACTGGGACTGGGACTAATGTTTACATATTGTATATCTATGAGTGGGACTGGGAATGGGACTAATGTTTACATATTGTATATCTATGAGTGGGACTGGGAATGGGACTAATGTTTACATATTGTATATCTATGAGTGGGACTGGGACTAATGTTTACATATTGTATATCTATGAGTGGGACTGGGAATGGGACTAATGTTTACATATTGTATATCTATGAGTGGAAATGGGACTAATGTTTACATATTGTATATCTATGAGTGGGACTGGGACTAATGTTTACATATTGTATATCTATGAGTGGGACTGGGAATGGGACTAATGTTTACATATTGTATATCTATGAGTGGGACTGGGACTAATGTTTACATATTGTATATCTATGAGTGGGACTGGGAATGGGACTAATGTTTACATATTGTATATCTATGAGTGGGACTGGGAATGGGACTAATGTTTACATATTGTATATCTATGAGTGGGACTGGGAATGGGACTAATGTTTACATATTGTATATCTATGAGTGGGACTGGGAATGGGACTAATGTTTACATATTGTATACCTATGAGTGGGACAGGGACTAATGTTTACATATTGTATATCTATGAGTGGGACTGGGAATGGGACTAATGTTTACATATTGTATATCTATGAGTGGGAATGGGAATGGGACTAATGTTTACATATTGTATACCTATGAGTGGGACAGGGACTAATGTTTACATAGTGTATATCTATGAGTGGGACTGGGAATGGGACTAATGTTTACATATTGTATATCTATGAGTGGGACTGGGAATGGGACTAATGTTTACATATTGTATATCTGTGAGTGGGACTGGGACTAATGTTTACATATTGTATATCTATGAGTGGGACTGGGAATGGGACTAATGTTTACATATTGTATATCTATGAGTGGGACTGGTAATGGGACTAATGTTTACATATTGTATATCTATGAGTGGGACTGGGAATGAGACTAATGTTTACATATTGTATATCTATGACTGGGACTGGGAATGGGACTAATGCTTTACATATTGTATATCTATGACTGGGACTGGGACTAATGTTTACATATTGTATATCTATGAGTGGGACTGGGAATGGGACTAATGTTTACATATTGTATATCTATGAGTGGGACTGGGACTAATGTTTACATATTGTATATCTATGACTGGGACTGGGACTAATGTTTACATATTGTATATCTATGAGTGGGACTGGGAATGGGACTAATGTTTACTGGGATATTGTTGTATATCTATGAGTGGGACTGGGACTAATGTTTACATATTGTATATCTATGAGTGGGACTGGGAATGGGACTAATGTTTACATATTGTATATCTATGAGTGGAAATGGGACTAATGTTTACATATTGTATATCTATGAGTGGGACTGGGAATAATGTTTACATATTGTATATCTATGACTGGGACTGGGACTAATGTTTACATATTGTATATCTATGAGTGGGACTGGGAATGGGACTAATGTTTACATATTGTATATCTATGAGTGGGACTGGGACTAATGTTTACATATTGTATATCTATGAGTGGGACTGGGACTAATGTTTACATATTGTATATCTATGAGTGGGACTGGGAATGGGACTAATGTTTACATATTGTATATCTATGAGTGGAAATGGGACTAATGTTTACATATTGTATATCTATGAGTGGGACTGGGAATGGGACTAATGTTTACATATTGTATATCTATGAGTGGGACTGGGAATGGGACTAATGTTTACATATTGTATATCTATGAGTGGGACTGGGACTAATGTTTACATATTGTATATCTATGAGTGGGACTGGGAATGGGACTAATGTTTACATATTGTATATCTATGAGTGGGACTGGGAATGGGACTAATGTTTACATATTGTATATCTATGAGTGGGAATGGGAATGGGACTAATGTTTACATATTGTATATCTATGAGTGGGAATGGGACTAATGTTTACATATTGTATATCTATGAGTGGGACTGGGAATGGGACTAATGTTTACATATTGTATATCTATGAGTGGGACTGGGAATGGGACTAATGTTTACATATTGTATATCTATGAGTGGGACTGGGAATGGGACTAATGTTTACATATTGTATATCTATGAGTGGGACAGGGACTAATGTTTACATATTGTATATCTATGAGTGGGACTGGGAATGGGACTAATGTTTACATATTGTATATCTATGAGTGGGACTGGGACTAATGTTTACATATTGTATATCTATGAGTGGGACTGGGACTAATGTTTACATATTGTATATCTATGAGTGGGACTGGGAATGGGACTAATGTTTACATATTGTATATCTATGAGTGGAAATGGGACTAATGTTTACATATTGTATATCTATGAGTGGGACTGGGAATAATGTTTACATATTGTATATCTATGACTGGGACTGGGACTAATGTTTACATATTGTATATCTATGAGTGGGACTGGGAATGGGACTAATGTTTACATATTGTATATCTATGAGTGGGACTGGGACTAATGTTTACATATTGTATATCTATGAGTGGGACTGGGACTAATGTTTACATATTGTATATCTATGAGTGGGACTGGGAATGGGACTAATGTTTACATATTGTATATCTATGAGTGGGAATGGGACTAATGTTTACATATTGTATATCTATGAGTGGGACTGGGAATGGGACTAATGTTTACATATTGTATATCTATGAGTGGGACTGGGAATGGGACTAATGTTTACATATTGTATATCTATGAGTGGGACTGGGACTAATGTTTACATATTGTATATCTATGAGTGGGACTGGGAATGGGACTAATGTTTACATATTGTATATCTATGAGTGGGACTGGGAATGGGACTAATGTTTACATATTGTATATCTATGAGTGGGAATGGGAATGGGACTAATGTTTACATATTGTATATCTATGAGTGGGAATGGGACTAATGTTTACATATTGTATATCTATGAGTGGGACTGGGAATGGGACTAATGTTTACATATTGTATATCTATGAGTGGGACTGGGAATGGGACTAATGTTTACATATTGTATATCTATGAGTGGGACTGGGAATGGGACTAATGTTTACATATTGTATATCTATGAGTGGGACAGGGACTAATGTTTACATATTGTATATCTATGAGTGGGACTGGGAATGGGACTAATGTTTACATATTGTATATCTATGAGTGGGAATGGGAATGGGACTAATGTTTACATATTGTATATCTATGAGTGGGACTGGGAATGGGACTAATGTTTTACATATTGTATATCTATGAGTGGGAATGGGAATGGGACTAATGTTTTACATATTGTATATCTATGAGTGGGAATGGGAATGGGACTAATGTTTACATATTGTATATCTATGAGTGGGAATGGGAATGGGACTAATGTTTTACATATTGTATATCTATGAGTGGGAATGGGAATGGGACTAATGTTTACATATTGTATATCTATGAGTGGGAATGGGAATGGGACTAATGTTTACATATTGTATATCTATGAGTGGGAATGGGAATGGGACTAATGTTTACATATTGTATATCTATGAGTGGGACTGGGAATGGGACTAATGTTTACATATTGTATATCTATGAGTGGGACAGGGACTAATGTTTACATATTGTATATCTATGAGTGGGACTGGGAATGGGACTAATGCTTTACATATTGTATATCTATGAGTGGGACTGGGAATGGGACTAATGTTTACATATTGTATATCTATGAGTGGGACAGGGACTAATGTTTACATAGTGTATATCTATGAGTGGGACTCACCCTCTGTGCCGTCTGGCTCAGCCTGCTCCTCACGCTGCTTCTGCTTGAATTTCAAGTTGCCATGGTGCAGTACAGCTCCTGTCAGCTTGTAGATGCTATTTTTCTCATCATTGGTGAAGCCCAGGATTGTAATGGCATCCTGGCATTAGACAGGAAGTACAACAGTGATGAACTGCAGTTCTGTTCTCTCAGCAGAACAAATGGGATGGACATTTGACTGGCTTCTCAGATCCACGTGATTACACTTGACCAACACAGGTAGATGACAGCACAACATACATTTGACACAGTTCCATAGGAACTTAGCGACACTCTCTTGTGGATGTCTTACATGTACAGTATGGGCCTCAAGGTGAAGTGTGAAGGCATGAAGAGTTCATTGAGGCACAGGCCTAACTAACTGTCATCGAAATGTCATAATTTCATTAATTAAATTCACTTAGTTTTATGAGAATTTGTAAGATTCTTATTTGCATAAAATAGACAGAGACCAGTCTTATCAAAATGAGATAATAGTGTTTATACTCGGAGCGCGCTGCCATGAAACCACCAACAACAGTTTATGTACAAAATATGACGTCATAGGTTATAAAATGTCCTTCCTCCTATCGGCCAGGACAGAACAGGTTCAATAGTTTATTCCCACCCCCTCGCTCCTTCACTCCTATCGGCCAGGACAGAACAGGTTCAATAGTTTATTCCCACCCCCTCGCTCCTTCACTCCTATCGGCCAGGACAGAACAGGTTCAATAGTTTATTCCCACCCCTCGCTTTCACTATCTATAGTCGGGTTAATGGACAGAACAGGTTCAATAGTTTATTCCCACCCCCTCGCTCCTTCACTCCTATCGGCCAGGACAGAACAGGTTCAATAGTTTATTCCCACCCCCTCGCTCCTTCACTCCTATCGACCAGGACAGAACAGGTTCAATAGTTTATTCCCACCCCCTCGCTCCTTCACTCCTATCGGCCAGGACAGAACAGGTTCAATAGTTTATTCCCACCCCCTCGCTCCTTCACTCCTATCGGCCAGGACAGAACAGGTTCAATAGTTTATTCCCACCCCTCGCTCCTTCACTCCTATCGGCCAGGACAGAACAGGTTCAATAGTTTATTCCCACCCCTCGCTCCTTCACTCCTATCGGCCAGGACAGAACAGGTTCAATAGTTTATTCCCACCCCTCGCTCCTTCACTCCTATCGGCCAGGACAGAACAGGTTCAATAGTTTATTCCCACCCCCTCGCTCCTTCACTCCTATCGGCCAGGACAGAACAGGTTCAATAGTTTATTCCCACCCCTCGCTCCTTCACTCCTATCGGCCAGGACAGAACAGGTTCAATAGTTTATTCCCACCCCTCGCTCCTTCACTCCTATCGGCCAGGACAGAACAGGTTCAATAGTTTATTCCCACCCCTCGCTCCTTCACTCCTATCGGCCAGGACAGAACAGGTTCAATAGTTTATTCCCACCCCCTCGCTCCTTCACTCCTATCGGCCAGGACAGAACAGGTTCAATAGTTTATTCCCACCCCCTCGCTCCTTCACTCCTATCGGCCAGGACAGAACAGGTTCAATAGTTTATTCCCACCCCCTCGCTCCTTCACTCCTATCGGCCAGGACAGAACAGGTTCAATAGTTTATTCCCACCCCCTCGCTCCTTCACTCCTATCGGCCAGGACAGAACAGGTTCAATAGTTTATTCCCACCCCTCGCTTTCACTCCTATCGGCCAGGACAGAACAGGTTCAATAGTTTATTCCCACCTCCTCGCTCCTTCACTCCTATCGGCCAGGACAGAACAGGTTCAATAGTTTATTCCCACCCCCTCGCTCCTTCACTCCTATCGGCCAGGACAGAACAGGTTCAATAGTTTATTCCCACCTCCTCGCTCCTTCACTCCTATCGGCCAGGACAGAACAGGTTCAATAGTTTATTCCCACCCCCTCGCTCCTTCACTCCTATCGGCCAGGACAGAACAGGTTCAATAGTTTATTCCCACCCCTCGCTCCTTCACTCCTATCGGCCAGGACAGAACAGGTTCAATAGTTTATTCCCACCCCCTCGCTCCTTCACTCTAGACACACTTATCTAGATTCACTTCTGCAATCTTCACCTTCATCCATCACTATTTAGAAGACAGTTCCAGATGATGGAAAACCCAGGAAAACACTCTCTGCCTTATCTAAACATCCCAGAGCTAAGTTGAGTCGGTTCAACCACAGGTTAACGATCCTTTTTGCCTATTTAAAACCCACAATCCAGTCCTCCCCAACCTGGTAGGAATGGTATTTATTATGTTTAATTACCCCCTGTTTCATGCTACATAATCCCTTCCTTATGAATTAACATTATTAATCGGATATAATAAAACAGAGTAGAGTTTAATTAGTTATAGTTCTATTTAAAATGTAGTTATTGTTTAGTCATTATTCATACAATTCCTAACACGAACTCAAGGCATTTAGAATCAAACAAACAAATACATTAAAATTCCCAGCAGCCACCAGGTTGGAATTGCACAGTGCATTCAGTGTGTATGGTGGTCCTATCCATTCCATATATAGAATATGATGAACCCTTTGTTTGACTCACGTCTGTGGCATCCAGCTCTTCCTTGTCGTTGATGCTGGCCACAGTGATCTGACCCTGACTGCACATGGGGAAGTCGTAGGGGTTGGTGGTGATGAGTGACATTTCTATGGACAACAGAGGATGTCTTGTCAGTTAAATCTCTTAGAATTCTACTGTCCTACCTTTACAGTATCTCTCCTTTACTCAATAGATGGACTCAAGGATGTAGTATAAAATAAATAGCATCAACTGAGACTCGTGGACTAGTGCATCACAGTCCATTACTTGATAGATATTTCCCAAAGACCTGACCCATATCTAGATGCCTTGTTACCATGGATGTACTCATTGTAATAGTATTTATAATAGAGGTAGGAAACATTCCCCCTGAACCTCTACTTTGCCTCACCAATAATGTCAGGTTTGTGATTGGTCATCATCTGGAAGAAGATGTGGTAACCTCTCTCATCGGGAAGCTGGAAGGACACTCTGGACTTCTCTAGCAGGTCTGAGAGAGAGAGCAAAAGAGAGAAGAGAGAAGAGAGGAGAGAGAGAGCATTGGATAAAGCTTATCTCCCCAAAAAGTCTGTGTGAATTTAGGAAATCATTGAGAAATAATCCATATCAACTCACAGGTCTCAATGTCAGCTTTAGCCAGTTTGCTACCTTGGAAGTGAATCCTAATGAATTTACCCTAAAGTAGAGCATGGGGGTTAGAAAGAGGTTAACTAAATACATCTAACATTTTACTTTGATAGACCCCTTTAAATGTTACAGTTTGTTGGACATCTATTGATGTCAGAAGGGAAATACTGAAATACATTGGTCCAATATTAGATCACTTTCCCAGTGTGCCCTTCATACTTACGAAGCGAGACGAGTTGTCGTTCCTCACTGTCTTGGCATTACCGTAAGCCTCCAGCAGAGGGTTAGCAGCAATGATCTGATCCTCAAGAGATCCCTGATTGAGACAAACACAAGTTGCTCAGAAACTGGTTAAATTAGTTATTCTCAATTGCTTGATCACAGCCCACCAAACTGAAATGTGTTAGAAAGGTTCAACCTACCTGCATTTTGCCTGGTTCTGCTTCCTTCTTGGCACCAGACACTGCAATGGTGGCAAAGTACTGGATGACACGCTTGGTGTTGACAGTCTTTCCTGCACCGGATTCTCCGCTGGTTAATATGACAGAGAAACAGGGGTTTTAGTCACATGTTTGAATGTCAGATTGGCTTTAACTAAGAAATAACATTGAAAAATACACTGTTGACGTGTTTTAATTCATAAGTAAATCATTAACAAATATCCTGTACCTCTATCCTGTACCTCTCTCATTAACAAATATCCTGTACCTCTATCCTGTACCTCTATCCTGTACCTCTATCCTGTACCTCTCTCATTAACAAATATCCTGTACCTCTATCCTGTACCTCTCTCATTAACAAATATCCTGTACCTCTATCCTGTACCTCTCTCATTAACAAATATCCTGTACCTCTATCCTGTACCTGTCTCATTAACAAATATCCTATACCTCTATCCTGTACCTCTCTCATTAACAAATATCCTGTACCTCTCTCATTAACAAATATCCTGTACCTCCATCCTGTACCTCTATCCTGTACCTGTATCCTGTACCTCTCTCATTAACAAATATCCTGTACCTCTATCCTGTACCTCTCTCATTAACAAATATCCTGTACCTCTATCCTGTACCTCTCTCATTAACAAATATCCTGTACCTCTATCCTGTACCTCTCTCATTAACAAATATCCTATACCTCTATCCTGTACCTCTCTCATTAACAAATATCCTGTACCTCTATCCTGTACCTCTCTCATTAACAAATATCCTGTACCTCTATCCTGTACCTCTCTCATTAACAAATATCCTGTACCTCTATCCTGTACCTCTATCCTGTACCTCTCTCATTAACAAATATCCTGTACCTCTATCCTGTACCTCTCTCATTAACAAATATCCTGTACCTCTATCCTGTACCTCTCTCATTAACAAATATCCTGTCCCTCTATCCTGTACCTCTCATTAACAAATATCCTGTACCTCTATCCTGTACCTCTCTCATTAACAAATATCCTGTACCTCTATCCTGTACCTCTCTCATTAACAAATATCCTGTACCTCTATCCTGTACCTCTCTCATTAACAAATATCCTGTACCTCTATCCTGTACCTCTCTCATTAACAAATATCCTGTACCTCTATCCTGTACCTCTCTCATTAACAAATATCCTGTACCTCTATCCTGTACCTCTCTCATTAACAAATATCCTGTACCTCTATCCTGTACCTCTCTCATTAACAAATATCCTGTACCTCTATCCTGTACCTCTCTCATTAACAAATATCCTGTACCTCTATCCTGTACCTCTCTCATTAACAAATATCCTGTACCTCTATCCTGTACCTCTCTCATTAACAAATATCCTGTACCTCTATCCTGTACCTCTCTCATTAACAAATATCCTGTACCTCTATCCTGTACCTCTCTCATTAACAAATATCCTGTACCTCTATCCTGTACCTCTCTCATTAACAAATATCCTGTACCTCTATCCTGTACCTCTCTCATTAACAAATATCCTGTACCTCTCTCATTAACAAATATCCTGTACCTCTATCCTGTACCTCTCTCATTAACAAATATCCTGTACCTCTATCCTGTACCTCTCTCATTAACAAATATCCTGTACCTCTATCCTGTACCTCTCTCATTAACAAATATCCTGTACCTCTCTCATTAACAAATATCCTGTACCTCTATCCTGTACCTCTCTCATTAACAAATATCCTGTACCTCTATCCTGTACCTCTCTCATTAACAAATATCCTGTACCTCTATCCTGTACCTCTCTCATTAACAAATATCCTGTACCTCTCTCATTAACAAATATCCTGTACCTCTATCCTGTACCTCTCTCATTAACAAATATCCTGTACCTCTATCCTGTACCTCTCTCATTAACAAATATCCTGTACCTCTCTCATTAACAAATATCCTGTACCTCTATCCTGTACCTCTCTCATTAACAAATATCCTGTACCTCTATCCTGTACCTCTCTCATTAACAAATATCCTGTACCTCTATCCTGTACCTCTCTCATTAACAAATATCCTGTACCTCTCTCATTAACAAATATCCTGTACCTCTATCCTGTACCTCTCTCATTAACAAATATCCTGTACCTCTATCCTGTACCTCTATCCTGTACCTCTCTCATTAACAAATATCCTGTACCTCTATCCTGTACCTCTCTCATTAACAAATATCCTGTACCTCTATCCTGTACCTCTCTCATTAACAAATATCCTGTACCTCTATCCTGTACCTCTCTCATTAACAAATATCCTGTACCTCTATCCTGTACCTCTATCCTGTACCTCTCTCATTAACAAATATCCTGTACCTCTATCCTGTACCTCTCTCATTAACAAATATCCTGTACCTCTATCCTGTACCTCTCTCATTAACAAATATCCTGTACCTCTATCCTGTACCTCTATCCTGTACCTCTCTCATTAACAAATATCCTGTACCTCTATCCTGTACCTCTCTCATTAACAAATATCCTGTACCTCTATCCTGTACCTCTATCCTGTACCTCTCTCATTAACAAATATCCTGTACCTCTATCCTGTACCTCTCTCATTAACAAATATCCTGTACCTCTATCCTGTACCTCTCTCATTAACAAATATCCTGTACCTCTATCCTGTACCTCTATCCTGTACCTCTCTCATTAACAAATATCCTGTACCTCTATCCTGTACCTCTCTCATTAACAAATATCCTGTACCTCTATCCTGTACCTCTATTCTGTACCTCTCTCATTAACAAATATCCTGTACCTCTATCCTGTACCTCTCTCATTAACAAATATCCTGTACCTCTATCCTGTACCTCTATCCTGTACCTCTCTCATTAACAAATATCCTGTACCTCTATCCTGTACCTCTCTCATTAACAAATATCCTGTACCTCTATCCTGTACCTCTATCCTGTACCTCTCTCATTAACAAATATCCTGTACCTCTATCCTGTACCTCTCTCATTAACAAATATCCTGTACCTCTATCCTGTACCTCTCTCATTAACAAATATCCTGTACCTCTATCCTGTACCTCTCTCATTAACAAATATCCTGTACCTCTATCCTGTACCTCTATCCTGTACCTCTATCCTGTACCTCTATCCTGTACCTCTCTCATTAACAAATATCCTGTACCTCTATCCTGTACCTCTATCCTGTACCTCTCTCATTAACAAATATCCTGTACCTCTATCCTGTACCTCTCTCATTAACAAATATCCTGTACCTCTATCCTGTACCTCTCTCATTAACAAATATCCTGTACCTCTATCCTGTACCTCTATCCTGTACCTCTCTCATTAACAAATATCCTGTACCTCTATCCTGTACCTCTCTCATTAACAAATATCCTGTACCTCTATCCTGTACCTCTATCCTGTACCTCTATCCTGTACCTCTCTCATTAACAAATATCCTGTACCTCTATCCTGTACCTCTCTCATTAACAAATATCCTGTACCTCTATCCTGTACCTCTCTCATTAACAAATATCCTGTACCTCTATCCTGTACCTCTCTCATTAACAAATATCCTGTACCTCTATCCTGTACCTCTCTCATTAACAAATATCCTGTACCTCTATCCTGTACCTCTCTCATTAACAAATATCCTGTACCTCTATCCTGTACCTCTATCCTGTACCTCTCTCATTAACAAATATCCTGTACCTCTATCCTGTACCTCTATCCTGTACCTCTCTCATTAACAAATATCCTGTACCTCTATCCTGTACCTCTCTCATTAACAAATATCCTGTACCTCTATCCTGTACCTCTATCCTGTACCTCTCTCATTAACAAATATCCTGTACCTCTATCCTGTACCTCTCTCATTAACAAATATCCTGTACCTCTATCCTGTATTATTAACAAATATCCTGTACCTCTATCCTGTACCTCTCTCATTAACAAATATCCTGTACCTCTATCCTGTACCTCTCTCATTAACAAATATCCTGTACCTCTCTCATTAACAAATATCCTGTACCTCTATCCTGTACCTCTATCCTGTACCTCTCTCATTAACAAATATCCTGTACCTCTATCCTGTACCTCTCTCATTAACAAATATCCTGTACCTCTATCCTGTACCTCTCTCATTAACAAATATCCTGTATCCTGTACCTCTATCCTGTACCTCTCTCATTAACAAATATCCTGTACCTCTATCCTGTACCTCTCTCATTAACAAATATCCTGTACCTCTATCCTGTACCTCTCTCATTAACAAATATCCTGTACCTCTATCCTGTACCTCTCTCATTAACAAATATCCTGTACCTCTATCCTGTACCTCTCTCATTAACAAATACCTCTATCCTGTACCTCTCTCATTAACAAATATCCTGTACCTCTATCCTGTACCTCTCTCATTAACAAATATCCTGTACCTCTATCCTGTACCTCTATCCTGTACCTTATTAACAAATATCCTGTACCTCTATCCTGTACCTCTCTCATTAACAAATATCCTGTACCTCTATCCTGTACCTCTCTCATTAACAAATATCCTGTACCTCTATCCTGTACCTCTCTCATTAACAAATATCCTGTACCTCTATCCTGTACCTCTCTCATTAACAAATATCCTGTACCTCTCTCATTAACAAATATCCTGTACCTCTATCCTGTACCTCTCTCATTAACAAATATCCTGTACCTCTATCCTGTACCTCTTAACAAATCCTGTACCTCTCTCATTAACAAATATCCTGTACCTCTATCCTGTACCTCTCTCATTAACAAATATCCTGTACCTCTATCCTGTACCTCTATCCTGTACCTCTCTCATTAACAAATATCCTGTACCTCTATCCTGTACCTCTCTCATTAACAAATATCCTGTACCTCTATCCTGTACCTCTATCCTGTACCTCTCTCATTAACAAATATCCTGTACCTCTATCCTGTACCTCTCTCATTAACAAATATCCTGTACCTCTATCCTGTACCTCTATCCTGTACCTCTCTCATTAACAAATATCCTGTACCTCTATCCTGTACCTCTCTCATTAACAAATATCCTGTACCTCTATCCTGTACCTCTCTCATTAACAAATATCCTGTACCTCTATCCTGTACCTCTCTCATTAACAAATATCCTGTACCTCTATCCTGTACCTCTATCCTGTACCTCTCTCATTAACAAATATCCTGTACCTCTATCCTGTACCTCTCTCATTAACAAATATCCTGTACCTCTATCCTGTACCTCTATCCTGTACCTCTCTCATTAACAAATATCCTGTACCTCTATCCTGTACCTCTCTCATTAACAAATATCCTGTACCTCTATCCTGTACCTCTCTCATTAACAAATATCCTGTACCTCTATCCTGTACCTCTATCCTGTACCTCTCTCATTAACAAATATCCTGTACCTCTATCCTGTACCTCTCTCATTAACAAATATCCTGTACCTCTATCCTGTACCTCTATCCTGTACCTCTATCCTGTACCTCTCTCATTAACAAATATCCTGTACCTCTATCCTGTACCTGTATCCTGTACCTGTATCCTGTACCTCTATCCTGTACCTCTATCCTGTTCCTCCATCCTGTACCTCTCTCATTAACAAATATCCTGTACCTCTCTCATTAACAAATATCCTGTACCTCTATCCTGTACCTCTCTCATTAACAAATATCCTGTACCTCTATCCTGTACCTCTCTCATTAACAAATATCCTGTACCTCTATCCTGTACCTCTCTCATTAACAAATATCCTGTACCTCTCTCATTAACAAATATCCTGTACCTCTATCCTGTACCTCTCTCATTAACAAATATCCTGTACCTCTATCCTGTACCTCTCTCATTAACAAATATCCTGTACCTCTATCCTGTACCTCTATCCTGTACCTCTCTCATTAACAAATATCCTGTACCTCTATCCTGTATCCCTGTACCTCTCTCATTAACAAATATCCTGTACCTCTATCCTGTACCTCTATCCTGTACCTCTCTCATTAACAAATATCCTGTACCTCTATCCTGTACCTCTCTCATTAACAAATATCCTGTACCTCTATCCTGTACCTCTATCCTGTACCTCTCTCATTAACAAATATCCTGTACCTCTATCCTGTACCTCTCTCATTAACAAATATCCTGTACCTCTATCCTGTACCTCTCTCATTAACAAATATCCTGTACCTCTATCCTGTACCTCTATCCTGTACCTCTCTCATTAACAAATATCCTGTACCTCTATCCTGTACCTCTCTCATTAACAAATATCCTGTACCTCTATCCTGTACCTCTATCCTGTACCTCTCTCATTAACAAATATCCTGTACCTCTATCCTGTACCTCTCTCATTAACAAATATCCTGTACCTCTATCCTGTACCTCTCTCATTAACAAATATCCTGTACCTCTATCCTGTACCTCTATCCTGTACCTCTCTCATTAACAAATATCCTGTACCTCTATCCTGTACCTCTCTCATTAACAAATATCCTGTACCTCTATCCTGTACCTCTATCCTGTACCTCTCTCATTAACAAATATCCTGTACCTCTATCCTGTACCTGTATCCTGTACCTGTATCCTGTACCTCCATCCTGTACCTCTATCCTGTACCTCTATCCTGTTCCTCCATCCTGTACCTCTATCCTGTACCTCTATCCTGTACCTCTATCCTGTACCTCTATCCTGTACCTCTCTCATTAACAAATATCCTGTACCTCTATCCTGTACCTCTCTCATTAACAAATATCCTGTACCTCTATCCTGTACCTCTCTCATTAACAAATATCCTGTACCTCTCTCATTAACAAATATCCTGTACCTCTATCCTGTACCTCTCTCATTAACAAATATCCTGTACCTCTATCCTGTACCTCTATCCTGTACCTCATTAACAAATATCCTGTACCTCTATCCTGTACCTCTCTCATTAACAAATATCCTGTACCTCTATCCTGTACCTCTATCCTGTACCTCTCTCATTAACAAATATCCTGTACCTCTATCCTGTACCTCTCTCATTAACAAATATCCTGTACCTCTATCCTGTACCTCTCTCATTAACAAATATCCTGTACCTCTATCCTGTACCTCTATCCTGTACCTCTCTCATTAACAAATATCCTGTACCTCTATCCTGTACCTCTCTCATTAACAAATATCCTGTACCTCTATCCTGTACCTCTCTCATTAACAAATATCCTGTACCTCTATCCTGTACCTCTCTCATTAACAAATATCCTGTACCTCTATCCTGTACCTCTATCCTGTACCTCTATCCTGTACCTCTATCCTGTACCTCTCTCATTAACAAATATCCTGTACCTCTATCCTGTACCTCTATCCTGTACCTCTCTCATTAACAAATATCCTGTACCTCTATCCTGTACCTCTCTCATTAACAAATATCCTGTACCTCTATCCTGTACCTCTCTCATTAACAAATATCCTGTACCTGTACCTCTATCCTGTACCTCCTCTCATTAACAAATATCCTGTACCTCTATCCTGTACCTCTCTCATTAACAAATATCCTGTACCTCTATCCTGTACCTCTATCCTGTACCTCTATCCTGTACCTCTCTCATTAACAAATATCCTGTACTGTATCCTGTACCTGTATCCTGTACCTCCTCCTCCATCCTAACAAATATCCTGTACCTCTATCCTGTTCCTCCATCCTCCTGTACCTCTCTCATTAACAAATATCCTGTACCTCTATCCTGTACCTCTCTCATTAACAAATATCCTGTACCTCTATCCTGTACCTCTCTCATTAACAAATATCCTGTACCTCTATCCTGTACCTCTATCCTGTACCTCTCTCATTAACAAATATCCTGTACCTCTATCCTGTACCTCTCTCATTAACAAATATCCTGTACCTCTATCCTGTACCTCTATCCTGTACCTCTATCCTGTACCTCTCTCATTAACAAATATCCTGTACCTCTATCCTGTACCTGTATCCTGTACCTGTATCCTGTACCTCCATCCTGTACCTCTATCCTGTACCTCTATCCTGTTCCTCCATCCTGTACCTCTCTCATTAACAAATATCCTGTACCTCTCTCATTAACAAATATCCTGTACCTCTATCCTGTACCTCTCTCATTAACAAATATCCTGTACCTCTATCCTGTACCTCTCTCATTAACAAATATCCTGTACCTCTATCCTGTACCTCTCTCATTAACAAATATCCTGTACCTCTCTCATTAACAAATATCCTGTACCTCTATCCTGTACCTCTCTCATTAACAAATATCCTGTACCTCTATCCTGTACCTCTATCCTGTACCTCTCTCATTAACAAATATCCTGTACCTCTATCCTGTACCTCTATCCTGTACCTCTCTCATTAACAAATATCCTGTACCTCTATCCTGTACCTCTATCCTGTACCTCTCTCATTAACAAATATCCTGTACCTCTATCCTGTACCTCTCTCATTAACAAATATCCTGTACCTCTATCCTGTACCTCTATCCTGTACCTCTCTCATTAACAAATATCCTGTACCTCTATCCTGTACCTCTCTCATTAACAAATATCCTGTACCTCTATCCTGTACCTCTCTCATTAACAAATATCCTGTACCTCTATCCTGTACCTCTATCCTGTACCTCTCTCATTAACAAATATCCTGTACCTCTATCCTGTACCTCTCTCATTAACAAATATCCTGTACCTCTATCCTGTACCTCTATCCTGTACCTCTCTCATTAACAAATATCCTGTACCTCTATCCTGTACCTCTCTCATTAACAAATATCCTGTACCTCTATCCTGTACCTCTCTCATTAACAAATATCCTGTACCTCTATCCTGTACCTCTATCCTGTACCTCTCTCATTAACAAATATCCTGTACCTCTATCCTGTACCTCTCTCATTAACAAATATCCTGTACCTCTATCCTGTACCTCTATCCTGTATCCTCATTAACAAATATCCTGTACCTCTATCCTGTACCTGTATCCTGTACCTGTATCCTGTACCTCCATCCTGTACCTCTATCCTGTACCTCTATCCTGTTCCTCCATCCTGTACCTCTATCCTGTACCTCTATCCTGTACCTCTATCCTGTACCTCTATCCTGTACCTCTATCCTGTACCTCTCTCATTAACAAATATCCTGTACCTCTATCCTGTACCTCTCTCATTAACAAATATCCTGTACCTCTATCCTGTACCTCTCTCATTAACAAATATCCTGTACCTCTATCCTGTACCTCTCTCATTAACAAATATCCTGTACCTCTATCCTGTACCTCTCTCATTAACAAATATCCTGTACCTCTATCCTGTACCTCTCTCATTAACAAATATCCTGTACCTCTATACTGTACCTCTATCCTGTACCTCTATCCTGTACCTCTATCCTGTACCTCTATCCTGTACCTCTATCCTGTACCTCTATCCTGTACCTCTCTCATTAACAAATATCCTGTACCTCTATCCTGTACCTCTCTCATTAACAAATATCCTGTACCTCTATCCTGTACCTCTCTCATTAACAAATATCCTGTACCTCTATCCTGTACCTCTATCCTGTACCTCTATCCTGTACCTCTATCCTGTACCTCTATCCTGTACCTCTATCCTGTACCTCTATCCTGTACCTCTCTCATTAACAAATATCCTGTACCTCTATCCTGTACCTCTCTCATTAACAAATATCCTGTATCTCTATCCTGTACCTCTATCCTGTACCTCTCTCATTAACAAATATCCTGTACCTCTATCCTGTACCTCTCTCATTAACAAATATCCTGTACCTCTATCCTGTACCTCTATCCTGTACCTCTATCCTGTACCTCTATCCTGTACCTCTATCCTGTACCTCTATCCTGTACCTCTATCCTGTACCTCTATCCTGTACCTCTCTCATTAACAAATATCCCCGCTCATCGACTCATTCCTATGCGGAGCCTAATCCATTCATAATGTAATATATCACACCCAAGTGACGCAACATATTGCAGTGGAAACATTTTCTCAAGTGAGATTTTAGTAAACAACTTACGTAATCAGGACGGACTGGTTCTCCTGGTCTGTAACAAAACAACATATTGATTATCATACTCAAGCAACATTATGGGGACATTATTGAATTCATAGCATCATCATGGATTTAAATTAGGAACCTTTTCCATTCAAGGCCAGTGAAATCAGATATTACCAGCAAACTGTTCTAACGTAGACTAGAAAACAGTAGATACATCTCTAAAGCATATTTTAACTTCCATCCATCCATCCATCAAGCCATCCACCCATCCATCCATTCATATACCCATCCATCCATCCATCCATCCATCCATCCAGCCATCCACCCATCCATCCATTCATATACCCATCCATCCATCCATCCATCCATCCATCCATCCATCCATCCATCCATCCATCCATCCATCCATCCATCCATCCATCCATCCATCCATCCATTAGAGGTCATACCAATCTGCATGAACTGAAAGGCGTTGTCAGAGACGGAGAAGATATGGGGTGGAGCCTCCATCCTCTTCTTCCCTCTGTAGGCGTTAACAACCTCCATGTCGTACACAGGAAGCCACTTGTAGGGGTTCACCGTGGCACAGAACAGCCCAGAGTAGGTCTGGATGAACGAGAATAAATCCAATTAGGGGATTAGAACAATCAGATTGAAGTTTACCTGGATTTATGTGAGGATGTGGGTGTACTATGGTATAGTAATGTAGGTCTACTGTATTGGTCTGTTTTGGTTTTTACCATGACTTTATGTGTAGTACTGTATGTGTGTGTATGTTTATACAGGTATCTTACATAGATCATCCATGCTGCATAACGCTCTTTGAGGTTATACAACACAGAGGCTTCATTCAGGTAGGTCATCATGGCCATGTCCTCAATCTTGTCGTACTTCGGGGGGTTCATCTGGTAGACGTCCGCTTCCTTGAACTCTTTTCCTGCCTGAAACAGTCAGAAATATAGATTATATGCAGATCAAACTGGACAGGACTGAATTCTGTTTGCTCATTAAATACAAGTTCAATCTTTACATTTAAAAAGAAAATCTGCACAAGCCCATCCAATCCAACGACTTTGTCATCAACCACTGACACACATGGTGATTAGTAACTAGTCAGCACAGAAAATGTCATGCTAATTTTTAAATAGCAGCGATAAAAAGTGTTTGAAGGTTATATTCTGCTGTTGTTACTTATTTCGTTTAGTCTATTGGCATGTTTTGATCATGTTGATGTTTATTTCAAGATATGGAGTAATTTGAATAGTTTTCAAATCAGGCTTTTACCTCCTTAGTGCCGTCCGGATGCGCGACTGTCACAGTACACTTTCCTTCAGCCCTGGCAGTGACCAAACCCTTAAGGTAAAGCTCCTTGGTGTCTGCGACATAGCAGGCGTTCTTTGAATCAAAGGGTGCGGTTTGTGCCTCCATCCTCTCCTTCTCAGGCTTACGGAGGTATATGGCAGCCTTGCCGTAGATTTGCATCTCCGCGTCCGTACTCATGGTGACGGATCACTAGGAAAGAGGCGAAACAAGAAACATGATTGACTCTGTGGTGCTTCCTCCACAGTCAACAGAGTTGTGAGTGGTTTCTCTCACAGAACATTTGTCACTTTTCTTATGAAGACTCAAACTATGTCTCACCTTCTTTTCCCCCTTCTACAGATGAATGTGTACTTCTTGGAGAACCCTGGGAAACATTAGGTTGTTGTAAACACGCACAAGTCTAAAGCATAATCATTTAGCCCCCCGAAGAGGTAGAAAACATTTAGAACGGTGTAATTCAACACATTACAACCTTCATTCAACTCAATCATGACAACCTTGTCCAATTAAACTACAGGTGCAACTGGTAACTTTCATTGTCCTGGTGACAACTCACTTAACTACACATTCTGACAAGAATTCAAATAAATACCCCTGAAAACCCAGTTACATTATAAACCAACCCTTCCATTTATAAACAGCAGGAGAACCATGTTTGGCAGTAAATAAAAGCTACATGTTTCAAGTTAAACACATTTAATGTAAAAACATTTAAAATTAATTCCAGTTGATTGCATATTGTAAAATCTGACAATGCAGAAATAATGTAAATAACTAAATGCAGAAGTAAACTGAAACAGGCCATTTAGCCACTGCCTCACTGCCTCACTGCCTCACTGCCTCACTGCCTCACTGCCTCACTGCCTCACTGCCTCACTGCCTCACATGCTGAGTGCTAAGATGACACAAATGTAAACATGTGAAGAGGTGGAGAGAGTCTTACCACAGAGGAAGAAGGTGTCTGTCTTATGGATGCTGGGGTCTCAGCCTGTTTATATCTGGTTGGAACTGACAACCAGGCAAAAGTTAATTATGGACCACTCTGGTAAAGGACATGGATTGACTGAGAGACCTCTGTATTTCTGTGTCTCACTAGCGCCACCAACTCCCAGGAGCGCCACACTCCCATTACATTAGTTTTTTAATGTAATATGAGTCTCCAAATTGAATTGAGTTAACATCAATAAGAGATAATAATAGTTAATAATGAATAATAATTATGACAGTATCAAAAGTTTGCGGTATCAGATTGACTCCAATGTTTCTACCATAGCACCTCAAGTACTGAAATGGAGTTCCTGTTAACCCAATACCAATAAAAACATTTCACAATAATCTGACCTTATTTCATTCAATTTTAGTTACATTCATCTTTATCAGCAACATAATGTGTTTTTTGACCAATTGTTTTATATTTTGCTTGCAAACAAATCTGAACTGTCTCCTCAGTCACCTCATACTTGTGATCTATCATATTAAAATATTTATTATTATTATTTATTATTATTATTTATTATTTATTTATAAAATACATATTTAAAAGCTATAAAAGTGTTAAATCAACGGTGTAGTTATTTATTTACAGTATGATCTATTGAAGATGCTGCAGGAGCTTTTTTTTTGTCTCACATGTCAGTTGTCTAAAACGGTCCAGGAGGATTCTTCAGGCTTACATAACATCAGTACAGTATTTAAATCATCTTATCCACTCATATTTCTGACAGCCAAGTAGCTGCCTCAAACTTTTATTACACTCTGAGGTAAACCGTTTAGCAGCTGGCTTCTTTAAAACTGCTTTAAAATGACTATGTAGTTACTATAAAGTAACAGATTCCTTTCCATTTCTATGACATTTTAATGAATCCTTTACAATACAGTTTTAATATCTTTCTAACAGACAGCTCTAGCAAATCCAATTGTATTGGTCATATACTGTACACGTATTCAACAGATGGAGTTAACAGATGGTGTTGTTGCTGGTGTAGCGAAATGCTTGTGCTTCTAGTTCCGACAGTGCAACAATATCTAACAAGTAATATCTAACAATTTGACAACATATACCTCAATGCAACTTGTGAAGGAGACACCATCAGCAGAGGCATTGCTTTAAATCATTTTTGGTACATGTATTTGATCAAGGTCTTCTTTATGGACAGGCATTTGACATTCTTCAAACTCTATCAAATCTTTTGTGTTTCAAAACCTCTGCATTTAATAGTCGTTTAAATGTTCTTTGTGTCTAATGTGGTTCCAGCTATATTAATGTTCAATAGGGTGACGTTCAGACAGAAATGTATTGTGTAGAACAGATATGACTGCCTGTCAGGTAGAATAGAGAATCACGTCAGCTCTATTCAATACATTTCTATCAGCAATGTTCAGAACATTTCACCTGAATACCTCCTGTTTGTTCAGTGTCCACCCAGCACATCAGTACAAGAAGCCCCATAGAGGGCAGCTGCTGGATGCACTAGTTGAGCAGATGCCACTGTTATTAGACACAAGATATTTACTTGGCGTGAATGTGGGTGGAGAGAACATCAACACCATGCAGACTAAGAGTTTATGACTTTCAAAGTTATTTTAATGTGCAAAGATCTGGCATGATATTCGACCTGTGTTTTGGTATCCGAGGGACATAGTGCTGGGGTGGAATAAGAACCTGCACACCATGTGGATGGGGGCTGTCCAGAACAGGAGTTTCTGGCTTCTGACACACTGTTAACTGCCAGATGTCATTAAACCATTGAGTAAACTGGCATTATAAAACTGTCATTGTACATAGTTAACATATTTTGGCAGGACCTTGGGAGGATCAGACAGTAACTCTTGATCCAAGACATTTTAATGGTGCCTTCAACGACTTAGGCTCGCAAAGTAGTCGCAAAGTAATCACCACAGACAGGAGTTTGCCTGAGACAACTGAGACACCCAAGAGGCTCTGGCACTTTTAACATGATTCAGTCCAGTAAAATGTCACAGTCAAAATGTACATCTGGATATGACATGTCACATGCTGTGGCGTCGATCCACAGAACAACCAAGCTGCATTCCTTCAGCTCTTATTCACATCTCAATTATCTCACTGTCCATCTGTTATGGTGGCCAACGTCAGCAATGACAGGACCTCGTGGTCGACTAATAAGGTCTAGATAATGTGCTGTTCTGAACCGGATCTCTCTGTGGTCCACATTACAGGTTATGAGGTCTAGATAATGTGCTGTTCTGAACCGGATCTCTCTGTGGTCCACATTACAGGTTATGAGGTCTAGATAATGTGCTGTTCTGAACCGGATCTCTCTGTGGTCCACATTACAGGTTATGAGGTCTAGATAATGTGCTGTTCTGAACCGGATCTCTCTGTGGTCCACATTACAGGTTATGAGGTCTAGATAATGTGCTGTTCTGAACCGGATCTCTCTGTGGTCCACATTACAGGTTATGAGGTCTAGATAATGTGCTGTTCTGAACCGGATCTCTCTGTGATCCATTACAGGTTATGAGGTCTAAATAATGTGCTGTTCTGAACCGGATCTCTCTGTGGTCCACATTACAGGTTATGAGGTCTAGATAATGTGCTGTTCTGAACCGGAACTCTCTGTGGTCCACATTACAGGTTATGAAGTCTTTTCAGCACGCAGTGTGAAGTCAATGGAGGGCTGAATGTAATATTCAACTCAGACATTTACAAGGAGAAACACATGGATCAATTAGCCGTTGTGTTTTTCTATCAAGCTTTACAGATCTTTAGACAAACATACAACATGTTACAAGAAGTTGTCCCCATGGTGACCCCCCCCTGTCAGTGTAGTTCCCATGGTGACCCCCCCCCTGTCAGTGTAGCTCCCATGATGACCCCCCCTGTCAGTGTAGTTCCCATGGTGACCCCCTGTCAGTGTAGTTCCCATGGTGACCCAGTTCCCATGGTGACCCCCCTGTCAGTGTAGTTCCCATGGTGACCCCCCCTGTCAGTGTAGTTCCCATGGTGACCCCCCCTGTCAGTGAACTTCTCCAGCCAATGGCCACGTTCTGAAACTGGGTGTCAGAATGACATGCAGACTAAAGTTGTTTTGGAATGTTACCCGCTGACACAGAAATGTCAAAGTATCAAACCCCAACTGCTGAGCTGTTGTTGACACTCCAATTTCATCCCATACAGTCCACAGCAGAGTCACAAGAAGTAGAGTCTACCAAAGCAACAGATGAGTTACGAGCCCAATATGGCCATGTTCAGTGGTCAGAAATACATCCAGCTTCCACAGCAATCTCTAAGGTAATTTAGCATTGCTTCGTTGCTTTGTTGGCAGATCTGCTGCTATTTGAGCCGTGTTCCAGAGGATATGGCCTCCTTCTTCATGGACTGCCTTATTTTTAGACTCACCAACTTGTTCATGGAATTAGGATCAGTCCACACTGTCCCCTCTCTCATCCTCCCAGAGCAGGTCAACCTGTACAGAGACACAGGGAAAATACTGCCCATTTAATGGTAAAACCCTGTCTGACTCTAACATCTAGCACCTGGAAATAATCACAGTAGGTGACGCATGTCACACAGCAAACATACATAAAACTGGGAATCCCACACACATAAGAGTCTGGGGGAGCAGGGGACTGGGGGAGCAGTCCTAGCCAAGCCTTTAGTAGTGTCTGGGGGAGCATGGGACTCGTCCTAGCCAAGCCTTTAGTAGAGTCTGGGGCAGCATGGGACTCATCCTAGCCAAGCCTTTGGTAGAGTCTGGGGGAGCAGGGGACTCATCCCTAGCCAAGCCTTTAGTAGAGTCTGGGGGAGCAGGGGAATCGTCCTAGCCAAGCCTTTCGTAGAGTCTGGGGGAGCAGGGGAATCATCCTAGCCAAGCCTTTAGTAGAGTCTGGGGGAGCAGGGGAATTGGAGCAGGGTCTGGGGGAGCAGGGGACTCGTCCCAGCCAAGCCTTTAGTAGAGTCTGGGGGAGCAGGGGACTCGTCCCAGCCAAGCCTTTAGTAGAGTCTGGGGGAGCAGGGGACTCGTCCTAGCCAAGCCTTTAGTAGAGTCTGGGGGAGCAGGGGACTCGTCCCAGCCAAGCCTTTAGTAGAGTCTGGGGAGCAGGGGACTCGTCCCAGCCAAGCCTTTAGTAGAGTCTGGGGGAGCAGGGGACTCGTCCTAGCCAAGCCTTTAGTAGAGTCTGGGGGAGCAGGACACTCGTCCAAGCCAAGCCTTTGGTAGAGTCTGGGGGAGCAGGGTACTCTGGCCCTAGCCAGGCCTAGCCAAGCCTTTAGTAGAGTCTGGGGGAGCAGGGGACTCGTCCTAGCCAAGCCTTTAGTAGAGTCTGGGGGAGCAGGGGACTCGTCCTAGCCAAGCCTTTGGTAGAGTCTGGGGGAGCAGGGGACTCGTCCTAGCCAAGCCTTTAGTAGAGTCTGGGGGAGCAGGGGACTCGTCCTAGCCAAGCATTTAGTAGAGTCTGGGGGAGCAGGGGACTCGTCCTAGCCAAGCCTTTAGTAGAGTCTGGGGGAGCAGGGTACTCGTTCTAGCCAAGCCTTTAGTAGAGTCTGGGGGAGCAGGGGACTCGTCCTAGCCAAGCATTTAGTAGAGTCTGGGGGAGCAGGGGACTCGTCCGAGCCAAGCCTTTAGTAGAGTCAGTGACAACCCAATCCACTAGATGGCCCGAGGCCAATGATCAATGTTTACTTCCAGTTGAGCTTCCAGTTGAAGCTCGCATCCGCTACAAGACCATGGTGCTTGCCTACGGAGCTGTGAGGGGAACGGCACCTCAGTACCTCCAGGCTCTGATCAGGCCCTACACCCTGCACTGCGTTCATCCACCTCTGGCCTGCTCGCCTCCCTACCACTGAGGAAGTACAGTTCCCGCTCAGCCCAGTCAAAACTGTTCGCTGCTCTGGCCCCCCAATGGTGGAACAAACTCCCTCACGACGCCAGGACAGCGGAGTCAATCACCACCTTCCGGAGACACCTGAAACCCCACCTCTTTAAGGAATACCTAGGATAGGATAAAGTAATCCTTCTCACCCCCCCCCTTTAAGATTTAGATGCATTATTGTAAAGTGACTGTTCTACTGGATGTCATAAGGTGCATGCACCAATTTGTAAGTCGCTCTGGATAAGAGTGTCTGCTAAATGACTTAAATGTAAATGTAAATGTTTTCAAGTGAAACACTTCACATCCAGTCACACTATTTGGAAGACCGATTTAAATAATGGGGGAAATGGTTAGTGTCTCTGTCTGCCTGTGAATGAGTTGAATAGAAGGAGTTGAACAGAAGGAGTTGAATAGAAGGAGTTGAATAGAAGGAGTTGAATAGAAGGAGTTGAATAGAAGGAGTTGAATAGAAGGAGTTGAATAGAAGGAGTTGAATAGAAGGAGTTGAATAGAAGGAGTTGAATAGAAGGAGTTGAATAGAAGGAGTTGAATAGAAGGAGTTGATTAGAAGGAGTTGAATAGAAGGAATCCCAAACACACTATTTGGAAGACTGATTTAAATAATGGGGGAAATGGAAACTTTTGACTGGTGCTGTATATCTTAAATGAGTACATTTTCATGAATAAGTCGATATAATCATCAAGCCCATTTAAAAGACAGGACCCGGAAGTATGACGCAGGACGACACCACTTGCACATCGTATTAAGAGCAGCTGTAATGGGGCTTGGGAGTCATGGGGCTTGGGAGTCATGGGGCTTGGGTGTCATGGGGCTTGGGTGTCATGGGGCTTGGGTGTCATGGGGCTTGGGTGTCATGGGGCTTGGGCGGCATGGGGCTTGGGCGTCATGGGGCTTGGGCGTCGTGGGGCTTGGGCGTCGTGGGGCTTGGGCGTCGTGCGGCTTGGGCGTCGTGGGGCTTGGGCGTCGTGGGGCTTGGGCGTCGTGGGGCTTGGGTCGTGGGGCGTGGGGCTTGGGCGTCGTGGGGCTTGGGAGTCATGGGGCTTGGGCGTGGGGCTTGGGCGTCATGGGGCTTGGGGCTTGGGGCTTGGGCGTCATGGGGCTTGGGCTTTTGGTGTCATGGGGCTTGGGCGTCATGGGGCTTGGGAGTCATGGGGCTTGGGAGTCATGGGGCTTGGGCGTCATGGGGCTTGGGTGTCATGGGGCTTGGGTGGCTTGGGGCTTGGGCGTCATGGGGCTTGGGCGTCATGGGGCTTGGGTGTCATGGGGCTTGGGTGTCATGGGGCTTGGGTGTAATGGGGCTTGGGAGTCATGGGGCTTGGGAGGGGGCTTGGGAGTCATGGGGCTTGGGGTCATGGGGCTTGGGCGTCATGGGGCTTGGGTGTAATGGGGCTTGGGTGTAATGGGGCTTGGGTGTAATGGGGCTTGGGAGTCATGGGGCTTGGGCGTCATGGGGCTTGGGAGTCATGGGGCTTGGGAGTCATGGGGCTTGGGTGTAATGGGGCTTTGGGTGTGGGGCTTGGGTGTATGGGGCTTGGGAGTAATGGGGCTTGGGAGTCATGGGGCTTGGGAGTCATGGGGCTTGGGAGTCATGGGGCTTGGGAGTCATGGGGCTTGGGAGTCATGGGGCTTGGGCGTAATGGGGCGTTGGGTGTCAATGGGGCTTGGGGGGCTGGGAGTCAATGGGGCTTGGGTGTAATGGGGCTTGGGAGTCATGGGGCTTGAGAGTCATGGGGCTTGGGTGGGGCTAATGGGGCTTGGGTGTAATGGGGCCTGGGTGTAATGGGGCTTGGGTGTCATGGGGCTTGGGAGTCATGGGGCTTGGGAGTAATGGGGCTTGGGTGTAATGGGGCCTGGGTGTAATGGGGCTTGGGTGTCATGGGGCTTGGGAGTCATGGGGCTTGGGAGTCATGGGGCTTGGGAGTCATGGGGCTTGGGTGTAATGGGGCTTGGGTGTAATGGGGTTTGGGAGTCATAGGGCTTGGGTGTAATGGGGCTTGGGTGTAATGGGGCTTGGGTGTAATGGGGCTTGGGGGTAATGGGGCTTGGGGGTAATGGGGCTTGGGTGTAATGGGGCTTGGGTGTCATGGGGCTTGGGAGTCATGGGGCTTGGGAGTCATGGGGATCGTGTCGGGGATCTTTGTGGGCTATACTCGGCCTTGTCTCAGGATGGTAAGTTGGTGGTTGAAGATTTCCCTCTAGTGGTGTGGGGGCTGTGCTTTGGCAAAGTGGGTGGGGTTATATCCTTCCTGTTTGGCCCTGTCCGGGGGTGTCCTCGGATGGGGCCACAGTGTCTCCTGACCCCTCCTGTCTCAGCCTCCAGTATTTATGCTGCAGTAGTTTATGTGTCGGGGGGCTAGGGTCAGTTTGTTTATCTGGAGTACTTCTCCTGTCCTATTCGGTGTCCTGTGTGAAACTAAGTGTGTGTTCTCTAATTCTCTCCTTCTCTCTTTCTTTTTCTCTCTCGGAGGACCTGAGCCCTAGGACCATGCCCCAGGACTACCTGACATGATGACTCCTTGCTGTCCCCAGTCCACCTGGCCATGCTGCTGCTCCAGTTTCAACTGGCCTGGGCCCTAGGACCATGTCCCAGGACTACCTGACATGAGGACTCCTTGCTGTCCCCAGTCCACCTGGCCATGCTCCTGCTCCAGTTTCAACTGTTCTGCCTTACTATTATTCAACCATGCTGGTCATTTATGAACATTTGAACATCTTGGCCACGTTATGTTATAATCTCCACCCGGCACAGCCAGAAGAGGACTGGCCACCCCACATATGCTCTCTCTAATTCTCTCTTTCTTTCTCTCTCTCGGAGGACCTGAGCCCTAGGACCGTGCCCCAGGACTACCTGACATGATAGCTCCTTGCTGTCCCCAGTCCACCTGACTGTGCTGCTGCTCCAGTTTCAACTGTTCTGCCTTATTATTATTTGACCATGCTGGTCATTTATGAACATTTGAACATCTTGGTCATGTTCTGTTATAATCTCTACCCGGCACAGCCAGAAGAGGACTGGCCACCCCACATAGCCCGGTTCCTCTCTAGGTTTCTTCCTAGGTTTTGGCCTTTCTAGGGAGTTTTTCCTAGCCACCGTGCTTTTACACCTGCATTGTTTGCTGTTTGGGGTTTGAGATATCAGGATGTACGAAGGGCTGATTTGATTTGATTTGATTTGGGGTTTTAGGCTGGGTTTCTGTACAGCACTTTGAGATATCAGCTGATGTACGAAGGGCTATATAAATAAATTTGATTTGATTTGATGGGGCTTGGGTGTCATGGGGCTTGGGTGTCATGGGGCTTGGGTGTCATGGGGCTTGGGTGTCATGGGGCTTGGGTGTCATGGGGCTTGGGTGTCATGGCGGTGCTGAAGGGACGTCATGAATAGGTCTCGCATCACCATCAGCACCCCCAAGAAATAATGTGTTTTTCACGCACAAACTCCATATACTGGAAACACCCAACGACTAAACCCTCAGTTACCCTGCTGCCGCCACTTCCTCACACACTCTCTGATCCTTTTAAAACACCAATGGTAATGTCTACAAAATATTATCTTACCAAATGTAAATATGCACCGCCTTGTAACCAGAAGGTGTTGTTTACATAGCTAGCTCGTCTACTGGTGTGAAAACCTGACTGCAGGGTGTTAGCAAAGATACACATGTTTCCCCTATTCATCTGTGGTTAATGGTGTAGTCAAGAATCAATATCATGCTAGTTCATTTAAACACTGATTCATTCATTTAAACACTGAGTAATGCTATGCATTTCATGAAATATAGAGTTTCTCGTGCTGGTACAAATGTGCACTGCTCATGCTATTTAAGATACAAACATTTTGAAATATTTTTGATTGTGTTTCCTTCTACACACACCTGGGTCTACTGTGGAGATCCCCTGCCAGTTTCCAATAGAGCACACACACACACACACACACACACACACACACACACACACACACACACACACACACACACACACACACACACACACACACACACAGATATACACACACACACACACACACACAGATATACACACACACACACACACACACACACACACACACACACACACACACACCCCCGTAGTCTAGCCAGCCCATGGAGAAGCACTTGCTGAGTCATGCATTGATCCCTGGCACTTAACCCTACCCTAAACTCTAACCCTAACTCTAACCCCTACCCTTATCCTTACCCTAAACTCCAACCCTAACCCTAACCCTAACCCCTACCCTTATCCTAAACTCCAACCCTAACCCTAACCCCTAAACTAAACTCTAACCCCTACCCTTATCCTTACCCTAAACTCTAACCCCTACCCTTATCCTTACCCTAAACTCTAACCCTAACCCAAACCCCTAACCCTAACCCTTATCCTTACCCTAAACCCTAACCCTAACCCTTATCCTTACCCTAAACTCTAACCCTAACCCTAACCCCTACCCTTACCCTAAACTCTAACCCAAACCCAAACCCAAACCCCTAACCCTAACTCTAACCCCTACCATTATCCTTACCCTAAACTTTAACCCTAACCCAAACCCCTAACCCCTAACCCTAACCCTTATCCTTACCCTAAAACTCTAACCCTAACCCTAACCCTTATCCTTACCCTAAACCTAGCCCTAACCTTAACCCTTAACTTAAACCATTTCAAATGTAAACTTCAATGGGATTAGGGACATCCCAAGGATGCTGGATATCACAGACCATTTTCAAATCAGATTTGAACCACATTCATAGGTGGTTTGAAATCAGGAACAAATCAAATTCATGGTCATGAACGGTTAAACTTGATGTAAAAAAAACAAACATTTGTTTTGTGTCTCTTACGTGTTGGGCGCTAGCTACTCAGTTGACAGTTTGGCAAGAAAATGTGCTAGCGAACTAGATTGTTTACACCCTAAGGTCGATGTCCCTGCCCAACATTAAATATAATTAGCATAATTCAAAAACTACCCATAAAAATCTGTCAATTGAATCTAGAAATATCCGGTTCTTTGCATTGGACGTGTCTCAATCCTCCGCATCCGACGATGTCCCACTTCCTCATCTATGGGCTGTAGTACTGTAGTAGAGGACAACATCCGACGATGTCTCACTTCCACATCTATGGGCTGTAGTACTGTAGTAGAGGACAACATCAGACTATGTCCCACTTCCACATCTATGGGCTGTAGTACTGTAGTAGAGGACAACATCAGACTATGTCTCACTTCCACATCTATGGGCTGTAGTACTGTAGTAGATGCCAACTTTTAAATATATTTTGTATAGCTAAAGGGTTCCTAAAATTCAAAATGAAATAGCTAAATTAGCCACAGTATGACCATCGTATTAAAACAATTCCATATGTTAGCTTAGTAGAATCCCTGAAAGAGATTCTGGAGGGAAATGGGAGGAGCCTGAAGAATGTCCAAAACAATCAGATAAATAACCACAGTTAACCTTTCCACCCTGACCTCTGTGAGTCAACATGTAGTATAACTATTCAACACAGTTAACCTCTCCACCCTGACCTCCGTGAGTCAACATGTAGGGAATGCTTCCCCTGACAGGTGGTTGGCCAGTCTATTTATAGACAAAGTGTGTTAGTGTTTTAGGAAACAGGGATCAATGCAGGACTCAGCAAAGGCTTCTCCATGGGCTGGCTAGACTACGGTGGTGTGTGTGTGTTTCTGTGTGTGTGTGTGCTCTATAGGAAACTGGCAGGGGATCTCCACAGTAGACCCAGGTGTGTGTGGAGAAGGAAACACAATCAAAAATATTTCAAAATGTTTGTATCTTAAATAGCATGAGCAGTGCACATTTGTACCAGCACGAGAAACTCTATATTTCATGAAATGCATAGCATTACTCAGTGTTTAAATGAATGAATCAGTGTTTAAATGAACTAGCATGATATTGATTCTTGACTACACCATTCACCACAGATGAATAGGGGAAACATGTGTATCTTTGCTAACACCCTGCAGTCAGGTTTTCACACCAGTAGACGAGCTAGCTATGTAAACAACACCTTCTGGTTACAAGGCGGTGCATATTTACATTTGGTCAGATAATATTTGTAGACATTACCATTGGTGTTTTAAAAGGATCAGAGAGTGTGTGAGGAAGTGGCGGCAGCAGGGTAACTGAGGGTTTAGTCGTTGGGTGTTTCCAGTATATGGAGTTTGTGCGTGAAAAACACATTATTTCTTGGGGGTGCTGATGGCGATGCGAGACCTATTCATGACGTCCCTTCAGCACCGCCATGACGCCCAAGCCCCATGACGCCCAAGCCCCATGACACCCAAGCCCCATGACACCCAAGCCCCATGACACCCAAGCCCCATGACACCCAAGCCCCATGACTCCCAAGCACCATGACACCCAAGCTCCATGACACCCAAGCCCCATGACTCCCAAGCCCCATTGCACCCAAGCCCCATGACGCCCAAGCCCCATGACTCCCAAGCCCCATGACGCCCAAGCCCCATGACTCCCAAGCCCCATGACTCCCAAGCCCCATGACTCCCAAGCCCCATGACGCCCAAGCCCCATGACTCCCAAGCCCCATGACGCCCAAGCCCCATGACACCCGCCCAAGCCCCATGACTCCCAAGCCCCATGACACCCAAGCCCCATGACTCCCAAGCCCCATGACGCCCAAGCCCCATGACTCCCAAGCCCCATGACGCCCAAGCCCCATGACTCCCAAGCCCCATGACTCCCAAGCCCCATGACTCCCAAGCCCCATGACGCCCAACCCCCCCATGACGCCCAAGCCCCATGACGCCCAAGCCCCATGACGCCCAACCCCATGACGCCCAAGCCCCATGACTCCCAAGCCCCATGACGCCCAAGCCCCATGACTCCCAAGCCCCATTACAGCTGCTCTTAATACGATGTGCAAGTGGTGTCGTCCTGCGTCATACTTCCGGGTCCTGTCTTTTAAATGGGCTTGATGATTATATCGACTTATTCATGAAAATGTGCTCATTTAAGATATACAGCACCAGTCAAAAGTTTCCATTTCCCCCATTATTTAAATCAGACTTCCAAATAGTGTTGTGGGATTCCTTCTGTTCAACTCCTTTTATTCAACTCCTTCTATTCAACTCCTTCTGTTCAACTCCTTCTATTCAACTCATTCTGTTCAACTCCTTCTGTTCAACTCCTTCTATTCAACTCCTTCTGTTCAACTCCTTCTGTTCAACTCATTCACAGGCAGACAGGAACACTTTCCATTTCCCCCATTATTTAAATCAGTCTTCCAAATAGTGTGACTGGATGTGAAGTGTTTCACTTGTAAACATTGATCATTGGCCTCGGGCCATCTAGTGGATTGGGTTGTCACTGACTCTACCAAAGGCTTGGCTCGGACGAGTCCCCTGCTCCCCCAGACTCTACTAAAAGCTTGGCTAGGACGAGTCCCTGCTCCCCCAGACTCTACTAAAGGCTTGGCTAGGACGAGTCCCCTGCTCCCCCAGACTCTACTAAAGGCTTGGCTAGGACGAGTCCCCTGCTCCCCCAGACTCTACTAAAGGCTTGGCTAGAACGAGCCCCCTGCTCCCCCAGACTCTACCAAAGGCTTGGCTTGGACGAGTCCCCTGCTCTCCCAGACTCTACTAAAGGCTTGGCTAGGACGAGTCCCCTGCTCCCCCAGACTCTACTAAAGGCTTGGCTAGGACGAGTCCCCTGCTCCCCCAGACTCTACTAAAGGCTTGGCTTGGACGAGTCCCCTGCTCCCCCAGACTCTACTAAAGGCTTGGCTAGGACGAGTCTCCTGCTCCCCCAGACTCTACTAAAGGCTTGGCTAGGACGAGTCCCCTGCTCCCCCAGACTCTACTAAAGGCTTGGCTAGGACGAGTCCCCTGCTCCCCCAGACTCTACTAAAGGCTTGGCTAGGACGAGTCCCCTGCTCCCCCAGACTCTACTAAAGGCTTGGCTAGGACGAGTCCCTGCTCCCCCAGACTCTACTAAAGGCTTGGCTAGGACGAGTCCCCTGCTCCCCCAGACTCTACTAAAGTCTTGGCTAGGACGAGTCCCCTGCTCCCCCAGACTCTACTAAAGGCTTGGCTAGAACGAGTCCCCTGCTCCCCCAGACTCTACCAAAGGCTTGGCTTGGACGAGTCCCCTGCTCCCCCAGACTCTACTAAAGGCTTGGCTAGGACGAGTCCCCTGCTCCCCCAGACTCTACTAAAGGCTTCGCTAGGACGAGTCGCCTGCTCCCCCAGACTCTACTAAAGGCTTGGCTTGGACGAGTCCCCTGCTCCCCCAGACTCTACTAAAGGCTTGGCTAGGATGAGTCCCCTGCTCCCCCAGACTCTACTAAAGGCTTGGCTAGGACAAGTCCCCTGCTCCCCCAGACTCTACCAATTGGCTTGGCTAGGACGAGTCCCCTGCTCCCCCAGACTCTACTAAAGGCTTGGCTAGGACGAGTCCCCTGCTCCCCCAGACTCTACTAAAGGCTTGGCTTGGACGAGTCCCCTGCTCCCCCAGACTCTACTAAAGGCTTGGCTAGGACGAGTCCCCTGCTCCCCCAGACTCTACTAAAGGCTTGGCTAGGACGAGTCCCCTGCTCCCCCAGACTCTACTAAAGGCTTGGCTAGGACGAGTCCCCTGCTCCCCCAGACTCTACTAAAGGCTTGGCTGGGACGAGTCCCCTGCTCCCCCAGACTCTACTAAAAGCTTGGCTAGGACGAGTCCCCTGCTCCCCCAGACTCTACTAAAGGCTTGGCTAGGACGAGTCCCCTACTCCCCCAGACTCTACTAAAGGCTTGGCTAGGACGAGTCCCCTGCTCCCCCAGACACTTATGTGTGGGGATTCCCAGTTTTAAGTATGTTCTCTGTGTGACATGGTCACCTACTGTGATTATTTCCAGGTGCTAGATGTTAGAGTCAGACAGGATTTTACCATTAAATGGGCAGTATTTTCCCTGTGTCTGTGTACAGGTTGACCTGCTCTGGGAGGATGAGAGAGGGGACGGTGTGGACTGATCCTAATTCCATGAACAAGTTGGTGAGTCTAAAAATAAGGCAGTCCATGAAGAAGGAGGCCATATCCTCTGGAACACGGCTCAAATAGCAGCAGATCTGCCAACAAAGCAACGAAGCAATGCTAAATTACCTTAGAGATTGCTGTGGAAGCTGGATGTATTTCTGACCACTAAACATGGCCATATTGGGCTCAAACTCATCTGTTGCTTTGGTAGACTCTACTTCTTGTGACTCTGCTGTCGACTGTATGGGATGAAATTGAGTGTCAACAACAGCTCAGCAGTTGGGGTTTGATACTTTGACATCTCTGTGTCAGCGGGTAACATTCCAAAACAACTTTAGTCTGCATGTCATTCTGACACCCAGTTTCAGAACGTGGCCATTGGCTGGAGAAGTTCACTGACAGGGGGGGTCACCATGGGGACTACACTGACAGGGGGGGTCACCATGGGAACTACACTGACAGGGGGGGTCACCATGGGAACTACACTGACAGGGGGGGTCACCATGGGAACTACACTGACAGGGGGGTCACCATGGGAACTACACTGACAGGGGGGGGTCACCATGGGGACAACTTCTTGTAACATGTTGTATGTTTGTCTAAAGATCTGTAAAGCTTGATAGAAAAACACAACGGCTAATTGATCCATGTGTTTCTCCTTGTAAATGTCTGAGTTGAATATTACATTTTCCCCTCCATTGACTTCACACTGCGTGCTGAAAAGACCTCATAACCTGTAATGTGGATCACAGAACAGACATTATCTAGACCTCCCTGGTTCAGAGACAGCAGCATTATTTAGACCTCATAACCTGTAATGTGGACCACAGAGAGATCCGGTTCAGAACAGCACATTATTTAGACCTCATAACCTGTAATGTGGACCACAGAGAGATCCGGTTCAGAACAGCACATTATCAGACACCTGTAATGTACCACAGAGAGATCTTCAGACCTTATCTAGACCTCATAACCTGTAATGTGGATCACAGAGAGTCCTGTCATTATCTAGACTTATTAGTCGACCACGTCCTGGCCACCATAACAGATGGACAGTGAGATAATTGAGATGTGAATAAGAGCTGAAGGAATGCAGCTTGGTTGTTCTGTGGATCGACGCCACAGCATGTGACATGTCATATCCAGATGTACATTTTGACTGTGACATTTTAATGGACTGAATCATGTTAAAAGTGCCAGAGCCTCTTGGGTGTCTCAGTTGTCTCAGGCAAACTCCTGTCTGTGGTGATTACTTTGCGACTACTTTGCGAGCCTAAGTCGTTGAAGGCACCATTAAATCAAATCAAATCAAATCAAATCAAATTTATTTATATAGCCCTTCGTACATCAGCTGATATCTCAAAGTGCTGTACAGAAACCCAGCCTAAAACCCCAAACAGCAAACAATGCAGGTGTAAAAGCACGGTGGCTAGGAAAAACTCCCTAGAAAGGCCAAAACCTAGGAAGAAACCTAGAGAGGAACCGGGCTATGTGGGGTGGCCAGTCCTCTTCTGGCTGTGCCGGGTAGAGATTATAACAGAACATGACCAAGATGTTCAAATGTTCATAAATGACCAGCATGGTCAAATAATAATAAGGCAGAACAGTTGAAACTGGAGCAGCAGCACAGTCAGGTGGACTGGGGACAGCAAGGAGCCATCATGTCAGGTAGTCCTGGGGCACGGTCCTAGGGCTCAGGTCAGTTGAAACTGGAGCAGGAGCATGGCCAGGTGGACTGGGGACAGCAAGGAGTCCTCATGTCAGGTAGTCCTGGGACATGGTCCTAGGGCCCAGGCCAGTTGAAACTGGAGCAGCAGCATGGCCAGGTGGACTGGGGACAGCAAGGAGTCATCATGTCAGGTAGTCCTGGGGCATGGTTCTAGGGCTCAGGTCCTCCGAGAGAGAGAAAGAAAGAGAGAAGGAGAGAATTAGAGAACGCACACTTAGATTTACACAGGACACCGAATAGGACAGGAGAAGTACTCCAGATAAACAAACTGACCCTAGCCCCCCGACACATAAACTACTGCAGCATAAATACTGGAGGCTGAGACATTAAAATGTATTGGATGAAGAGTTACTGTCTGATCCTCCCAAGGTCCTGCCAAAATATGTTAACTATGTACAATGACAGTTTTATAATGACAGTTTACTCAATGGTTTAATGACATCTGCCAGTTAACAGTGTGTCAGAAGCCAGAAACTCCTGTTCTGGACAGCCCCCATCCACATGGTGTGCAGGTTCTTATTCCACCCCAGCACTATGTCCCTCGGATACCAAAACACAGGTCGAATATCATGCCAGATCTTTGCACATTAAAATAACTTTGAAAGTCATAAACTCTTAGTCTGCATGGTGTTGATGTTCTCTCCACCCACAAACACACCAAGTAAATATCTTGTGTCTAGTGGCATCTGCTCAACTAGTGCATCCAGCAGCTCCCCTCTATGGGGCTTCTTGTACTGATGTGCTGGGTGGACACTGAACAAACAGGAGGTATTCAGGTGAAATGTTCTGAACATTGCTGATAGAAATGTATTGAATAGAGCTGACGTGATTCTCTATTCTACCTGACAGACAGTCATCATATATGTTCTACACAATACATTTCTGTCTGAACGTCACCCTATTGAACATTAATATAGCTGGAACCATGATGATGCTATGAATTCAATAATGTCCCCATAATGTTGCTTGAGTATGATAATCAATATGTTGTTTTGTTGCAGACCAGGAGAACCAGTCCGTCCTGATTACGTAAGTTGTTTACTAAAACCTCACTTGAGAAAATGTTTCCACTGCAATATGTTGTGTCACTTTGATGTGATATATTACATTATGAATGGATTAGGCTCCGCATAGGAATGAGTCGATGAGCGGGGATATTTGTTAATGAGAGAGGTACAGGATAGAGGTACAGGATAGAGGTACAGGATAGAGGTACAGGATAGAGGTACAGGATAGAGGTACAGGATAGAGGTACAGGATAGAGTTACAGGATAGAGGTACAGGATAGAGGTACAGGATAGAGGTACAGGATAGAGGTACAGGATAGAGGTACAGGATAGAGGTACAGGATAGAGGTACAGGATAGAGATACGATTTAGTTGCACTATTGTAAAGTGGCTGTTCCACTGGATGTCATAAGGTGAATGCACCAATTTGTAAGTCGCTCTGGATAAGAGCGTCTGCTAAATGACTTAAATGTAAATGTAAATGTACAGGAGAGAGGTACAGGATAGAGGTACAGGATAGAGGTACAGGAGAGAGGTACAGGATAGAGGTACAGGATAGAGGTACAGAATAGAGGTTCAGGATAGAGGTACAGGATGGAGGTACAGGATAGAGGTATGGGATAAAGGGTACAGGATAGAGGTACAGAATAGAGGTTCAGGATAGAGGATAGAGGTACAGGATAGAGGTACAGGATAGAGGTTCAGGATAGAGGTACGGGATAGAGGTACGGGATAGAGGTACAGGATAGAGGTACCGGATAGAGGTACAGGATAGAGGTACAGGATAGAGGTATAGGATAGAGGTACAGATAGAGGTTCAGGATACATTTACATTTACATTTAAGTCATTTAGCAGACGCTCTTATCCAGAGCGACTTACAAATTGGTGCATTCACCTTATGACATCCAGTGGAACAGCCACTTTACAATAGTGCATCTAAATCTTTTAAGGGGGGCGGTGAGAAGGATTACTTTATCCTATCCTAGGTATTCCTTAAAGAGGTGGGGTTTCAGGTGTCTCCGGAAGGTGGTGATTGACTCCGCTGTCCTGGCGTCGTGAGGGCGTTTGTTCCACCATTGGGGGGCCAGAGCAGCGAACAGTTTTGACTGGGCTGAGCGGGAACTGTACTTCCTCAGTGGTAGGGAGGCGAGCAGGCCAGAGGTGGATGAACGCAGTGCCCTTGTTTGGGTGTAGGGCCTGATCAGAGCCTGGAGGTACTGAGGTGCCGTTCCCCTCACAGCTCCGTAGGCAAGCACCATGGTCTTGTAGCGGATGCGAGCTTCAACTGGAAGCCAGTGGAAAGAGCGGAGGAGCGGGGTGACGTGAGAGAACTTGGGAAGGTTGAACACCAGACGGGCTGCGGCGTTCTGGATGAGTTGTAGGGGTTTAATGGCACAGGCAGGAAGCCCAGCCAACAGCGAGTTGCAGTAATCCAGACGGGAGATGACAAGTGCCTGGATTAGGACCTGCGCCGCTTCCTGTTTGAGGCAGGGTCGTACTCTGCGGATGTTGTAGAGCATGAACCTACAGGAACGGGCCACCGCCTTGATGTTAGTTGAGAACGACAGGGTGTTGTCCAGGATCACGCCAAGGTTCTTAGCGCTCTGGGAGGAGTACACAATGGAGTTGTCAACCGTGATGGCGAGATCATGGAACGGGCAGTCCTTCCCCGGGAGGAAGAGCAGCTCCGTCTTGCCGAGGTTCAGCTTGAGGTGGTGATCCGTCATCCACACTGATATGTTTGCCAGACATGCAGAGATGCGATTCGCCACCTGGTCATCAGAAGGGGGAAAGGAGAAGATTAATTGTGTGTCGTCGGCATAGCAATGATAGGAGAGACCATGTGAGGTTATGACAGAGCCAAGTGACTTGGTGTATAGCGAGAATAGGAGAGGGCCTAGAACAGAGCCCTGGGGGACACCAGTGGTGAGAGCGCGTGGTGAGGAGACAGATTCTCGCCACGCCACCTGGTAGGAGCGACCTGTCAGGTAGGACGCAATCCAAGCGTGGGCCGCGCCGGAGATGCCCAACTCGGAGAGGGTGGAGAGGAGGATCTGATGGTTCACAGTATCGGAGGCAGCCGATAGGTCTAGAAGGATGAGAGCAGAGGAGAGAGAGTTAGCTTTAGCAGTGCGGAGCGCCTCCGTGATACAGAGGAGAGCAGTCTCAGTTGAATGACTAGTCTTGAAACCTGACTGATTTGGATCAAGAAGGTCATTCTGAGAGAGATAGCGGGAGAGCTGGCCAAGGACGGCACGTTCAAGAGTTTTGGAGAGAAAAGAAAGTTGTAGTTGTTGACATCGGAGGGATCGAGTGTAGGTTTTTTCAGAAGGGGTGCAACTCTCGCTCTCTTGAAGACGGAAGGGACGTAGCCAGCGGTCAGGGATGAGTTGATGAGCGAGGTGAGGTAAGGGAGAAGGTCTCCGGAAATGGTCTGGAGAAGAGAGGAGGGGATAGGGTCAAGCGGGCAGGTTGTTGGGCGGCCGGCCGTCACAAGACGCAAGATTTCATCTGGAGAGAGAGGGGAGAAAGAGGTCAGAGCACAGGGTAGGGCAGTGTGAGCAGAACCAGCGGTGTCGTTTGACTTAGCAAACGAGGATCGGATGTCGTCGACCTTCTTTTCAAAATGGTTGACGAAGTCATCTGCAGAGAGGGAGGAGGGGGGAGGGGGAGGAGGATTCAGGAGGGAGGAGAAGGTGGCAAAGAGCTTCCTAGGGTTAGAGGCAGATGCTTGGAATTTAGAGTGGTAGAAAGTGGCTTTAGCAGCAGAGACAGAAGATGAAAATGTAGAGAGGAGGGAGTGAAAGGATGCCAGGTCCGCAGGGAGGCGAGTTTTCCTCCATTTCCGCTCGGCTGCCCGGAGCCCTGTTCTGTGAGCTCGCAATGAGTCGTCGAGCCACGGAGCGGGAGGGGAGGACCGAGCCGGCCTGGAAGATAGGGGGCATAGAGAGTCAAAGGATGCAGAAAGGGAGGAGAGGAGGGTTGAGGAGGCAGAAAGGATAGAGGTACGGGATAGAGGTATAGATAGAGGTTCAGGATAGAGGTACAGGATAACTGATCCCCGTCTGTGGAAATCATCGTCCACACGATCAATACAATAGATGTCCAACAAACTGTAACATTTAAAGGGGTCTATCAAAGTAAAATGTTAGATGTATTTAGTTAACCTCTTTCTAACCCCCATGCTCTACTTTAGGGTAAATTCATTAGGATTCACTTCCAAGGTAGCAAACTGGCTAAAGCTGACATTGAGACCTGTGAGTTAATTTTCATTGTTTCTCAATGATTTCCTAAATTCACACATATTCTTATTCGGAGAGCATATCATCATATCATATCATTTTATCTCATATTCTCTCTCTCTCTCTCTCTCTCGCTCTCTCTCTCTCAGACCTGCTAGAGAAGTCCAGAGTGTCCTTCCAGCTTCCCGATGAGAGAGGTTACCACATCTTCTTCCAGATGATGACCAATCACAAACCTGACATTATTGGTGAGTCAAAGTAGAGATTCAGGGGGAATGTTTCCTTCCTCCATTATAAATACTATTACAATGAGTACATCCATGGTAACAAGGCATCTAGATATGGGTCAGGTCTTTGGGAAATATCTATCAAGTAATGGACTGTGACAAGTGTTGCGAATGTATCTTTCAAGGATTTGATGTAATCTATCACACGACATCCAGTGGCCCGTTGGGGGTATTTCAGATGATCCCAGGGGTCTGTAATTATCTCTGACCTACTGTGTGGCATTATCACATGTCAAATATATTAAATAACGTAATACTATGATTTAAAAATGTAAAGTAGATTATAGACAAATCTGTAAAACAGTATCCTAGACATAAAACATACACTTAATGATTAGCATTGGTGTTTAATATGAGGGTTTCAGCATGAAATATCATTTATTTTATTATTATACACATTTGATTTGATTATATGTGGGGCTTTAAGCACCAGCTCAGATTACTGCACCTTTACATCTATAATTTAGCCTAAACAACTACCTCTTTCTCTACTCTATTTATTTTATTTATTTTGCTCCTTTGCACCCCATTATTTTAATTTTTACTTTGCACATTCTTCCACTGCAAATCTAAACTACCATTCCAGTGTTTTACTTGCTATATTGTATTTACTTTGCCACCATGGCCTTTTTTGCCTTTACCTCCCTTCTCACCTTATTTGCTCACATTGTATATACACTTGTTTATACTGTATTATTGACTGTATGTTTGTTTTACTCCATGTGTAACTCTGTGTCGTTGTATGTGTCGAACTGCTTTGCTTTATCTTGGCCAGGTCACAATTGTAAATGAGAACTTGTTCTCAACTTGCCTACCTGTTTAAATAAAGGTGAAATAAAATAAATAAATAAAAAAGATGTATTTGTTGTCAATGTTTGGGCATCAAGCTGGTGGAAGTTGTTAAACAAAAGTAAATATTTTGAAGAATTGTATATATGAATACATTTTTTAAAAGTTATTAGAAAATTAATTACCGAAGTTACAATATTGTTGCCATAGATTTTCTGTTACTTGACAAAATTACTGAAGATTTACGGTAAACTTTGGTAAATTACAGCCGATAGCTTTGAAACCCTAACAGTGATATAAGATACTTGAGTCCATCTATTGAGTAAAGGAGAGATACTGTAAAGGTAGGACAGTAGAATTCTAAGAGATTTAACTGACAAGACATCCTCTGTTGTCCATAGAAATGTCACTCATCACCACCAACCCCTACGACTTCCCCATGTGCAGTCAGGGTCAGATCACTGTGGCCAGCATCAACGACAAGGAAGAGCTGGATGCCACAGACGTGAGTCAAACAAAGGGTTCATCATATTCTATATATGGAATGGGTAGGACCACCATACACACATATTCTATATATGGAATCATCATCATATTCTATATATGGAATGGGTAATGGGTAGGACCACCGTACACACTGACTCATCATATTCATATTCTATTCTATATATGGAATGGGTAGGACCACCGTACACACTGAGTCATCATATTCTATATATGGAATGGGTAGGACCACCGTACACACTGAGTCATCATATTCTATATATGGAATGGGTAGGACCACCGTACACACTGAGTCTCATATTCTATATGGAATGGGTAGGACCATCATCATATTCTATATATGGAATGGGTAGGACCACCGTCATCACACTCAATGGGTAGGACCACACTGTGCAATTCCAACTTGGTGGCAGCTGGGAATTTTCATGTATTTGGTTTTGTTTTATTCTGCCTTGTTGTTAGTTAGGCATGTGCCTCAATGAACTCTACATGCCTTCACACTTCACCTTGAGGCCCATACTGTACATGTAAGACATCCACAAGAGAGTGTCACTAAGTCCCTGTAGAACTGTGTCAAATGTATTTCGTGCTGTCATCTACCTGTGTTGGTCAAGTGTAATCACTTGGATCTGAGAAGCCAGTCAAATGTCCATCCCATTTGTTCTGCTGAGAGAACAGAACTGCAGTGTTCTGTATGTGAGCAAACTACCATTCAGTTCATCACTGTTGTACTTCCTGTCTAATGCCAGGATGCCAGGATGCCATTACAATCCTGGGCTTCACTAATGATGAGAAGATGAGCATCTACAAGCTGACAGGAGCTGTACTTCACCATGGCAACTTGAAATTCAAGCAGAAGCAGCGTGAGGAGCAGGCTGAGCCAGATGGCACAGAGGGTGAGTCCCACTCATAGATATACAATATGTAAACATTAGTCCCATTCCCACTCATAGATATACAATATGTAAACATTAGTCCCAGTCCCACTCATAGATATACAATATGTAAACATTAGTCCCATTCCCACTCATAGATATACAATATGTAAACATTAGTCCCCCAGTCCCACTCATAGATATACAATATGTAATATACAATATGTAAACATTAGTCCCATTCCCACTCATAGATATACAATATCCCAGTAAAGCATTAGTCCCATTCCCAGTCCCAATCATAGATATACAATATGTAAAGCATTAGTCCCATTCCCAGTCCCACTCATAGATATACAATATGTAAACATTAGTCCCATTCCCAGTCCACTCATAGATATACAATATGTAAAACATTAGTCCCATTCCAGTCCCACTCATAGATATACAATATGTAAACATTAGTCCCATTCCCAGTACCACTCATAGATATACAATATGTAAAGCATTAGTCCCATTCCCAGTCCCACTCAATAGATATACAATATGTTCCTTAAACATTAGTCCCAGTCCCAGTCCCACTCCACCATAGATATACAATATGTAAACATTAGTCCCAGTCCCAGTCCCACTCAGAGCCTGGAGATATACAATATGGTAAACATTAGTCCCATTCCCACTCATAGATATACAATATGTAAACATTAGTCCCTGTCCCACTCATAGATATACAATATGTAAACATTATTCCCATTCCCAGTCCCACTCATAGATATACAATATGTAAACATTAGTCCCATTCCCACTCATAGATATACAATATGTAAACATTAGTCCCTGTCCCACTCATAGATATACAATATGTAAACATTAGTCCCATTCCCAGTCCCACTCATAGATATACAATATGTAAACATTAGTCCCAGTCCCAGCCCCACTCATAGATATACAATATGTAAAACATTAGTCCCAGTCCCAATCATAGATATACACTATGTAAAGCATTAGTCCCATTCCCAGTCCCACTCACATATATACAATATGTAAACATTAGTCCCAGTCCCAGTCCCACTCATAGATATACAATATGTAAACATTAGTCCCAGTCCCAGTCCCACTCATAGATATACAATATGTAAAACATTAGTCCCATTCCAGTCCCAAACATATAAAAACTAACAGCCAGAGCCTCATCTAAGTAAGAAGAAGATCGTTTCTGTGAGCAGGCCTTTCGAATCGATCTGGCCCGGGTATCCTGGAAAGATATTGGCCCTCCTATGTTGAACATAATAAACGGCTCTCTATCCACTGGATGTGTACCAAACTCACTAAAAGTGGCAGTAATAAAGCCTCTCTTGAAAAAGCCAAACCTTGACCCAGAAAATATAAAAAACTATCGGCCTATATCGAATCTTCCATTCCTCTCAAAGATTTTAGAGAAGGCTGTTGCGCAGCAACTCACTGCCTTCCTGAAGACAAACAATGTATACGAAATGCTTCAGTCTGGTTTTAGACCCCATCATAGCACTGAGACGGCACTTGTGAAGGTGGTAAATGACATTTTGATGGCATCGGACCGAGGCTCTGCATCTGTCCTCGTGCTCCTAGACCTTAGTGCTGCTTTTGATACCATCGATCACCACATTCTTTTGGAGAGATTGGAAACCCAAATTGGTCTACACGGACATGTTCTGGCCTGGTTTAGGTCTTATCTGTCGGAAAGATATCAGTTTGTCTCTGTGAATGGTTTGTCCTCTGACAAATCAACTGTACATTTCGGTGTTCCTCAAGGTTCTGTTTTAGGACCACTATTGTTTTCACTATATATTTTACCTCTTGGGGATGTTATTCGAAAACATAATGTAAACTTTCACTGCTATGCGGATGACACACAGCTGTACATTTCAATGAAACATGGTGAAGCACCAAAATTGCCCTCGCTAGAAGCATGTGTTTCAGACATAAGGAAGTGGATGGCTGCAAACTTTCTACTATTAAACTCGGACAAAACAGAGATGCTTGTTCTAGGTCCCAAGAAACAAAGAGATCTTCTGTTGAATCTGACAATTAATCTTAATGGTTGTACAGTCGTCTCAAATAAAACTGTGAAGGACCTCGGCGTTACTCTGGACCCTGATCTCTCTTTTGAAGAACATATCAAGACCATTTCGAGGACAGCTTTTTCCATCTACGTAACATTGCAAAAATCAGAAACTTTCTGTCCAAAAATGATGCAGAAAAATTAATCCATGCTTTTGTCACTTCTAGGTTAGACTACTGCAATGCTCTATTTTCCGGCTACCCGGATAAAGCACTAAATAAACTTCAGTTAGTGCTAAATACGGCTGCTAGAATCCTGACTAGAACCAAAAAATTTGATCATATTACTCCAGTGCTAGCCTCACTACACTGGCTTCCTGTCAAAGCAAGGGCTGATTTCAAGGTTTTACTGCTAACCTACAAAGCATTACATGGGCTTGCTCCTACCTACCTCTCTGATTTGGTCCTGCCGTACATACCTACACGTACGCTACGGTCACAAGACGCAGGCCTCCTAATTGTCCCTAGAATTTCTAAGCAAACAGCTGGAGGCAGGGCTTTCTCCTATAGAGCTCCATTTTATGGAACGGTCTGCCTACCCATGTCAGAGACGCAAACTCGGTCTCAACCTTTAAGTCTTTACTGAAGACTCATCTCTTCAGTGGGTCATATGATTGAGTGTAGTCTGGCCCAGGAGTGGGAAGGTGAACGGAAAGGCTCTGGAGCAACGAACCGCCCTTGCTGTCTCTGCCTGGCCGGTTCCCCTTTTTCCACTGGGATTCTCTGCCTCTAACCCTGTTACGGGGGCTGAGTCACTGGCTTGCTGGGGCTCTCTCGTGCCGTCCCTGGGGGGGGTGCGTCACCTGGGTGGGTTGATTCACTGTTGTGGTCGGCCTGTCTGGGTTTCCTCCCCCCCCTTGGGTTGTACCGTGTCGGAGATCTTTGTGGGCTATACTCGGCCTTGTCTCAGGATGGTAAGTTGGTGGTTGAAGATTTCCCTCTAGTGGTGTGGGGGCTGTGCTTTGGCAAAGTGGGTGGGGTTATATCCTTCCTGTTTGGCCCTGTCCGGGGGTGTCCTCGGATGGGGCCACAGTGTCTCCTGACCCCTCCTGTCTCAGCCTCCAGTATTTATGCTGCAGTAGTTTATGTGTCGGGGGGCTAGGGTCAGTTTGTTTATCTGGAGTACTTCTCCTGTCCTATTCGGTGTCCTGTGTAAATCTAAGTGTGCATTCTCTAATTATCTCCTCTCTTTCTTTCTCTCTCTCGGAGGACCTGAGCCCTAGGACCATGCCCCAGGACTACCTGACATGATGACTCCTTGCTGTCCCCAGTCCACCTGGCCATGCTGCTGCTCCAGTTTCAACTGGCCATGCTGCTGCTCCAGTTTCAACTGGCCCGGGCCCTAGGACCATGTCCCAGGACTGCCTGACATGAGGACTCCTTGCTGTCCCCAGTCCACCTGGCCATGCTCCTGCTCCAGTTTCAACTGTTCTGCCTTACTATTATTCAACCATGCTCGTCATTTATGAACATTTGAACATCTTGGCCACGTTCTGTTATAATCTCTACCCGGCACAGCCAGAAGAGGACTGGCCACCCCACATAGCCCGGTTCCTCTCTAGGTTTCTTCCTAGGTTTTGGCCTTTCTAGGGAGTTTTTCCTAGCCACCGTGCTTTTACACCTGCATTGTTTGCTGTTTGGGGTTTTAGGCTGGGTTTCTGTACAGCACTTTGAGATATCAGCTGATGTACGAAGGGCTATATAAATAAATTTGATTTGATTTGATATTGACCTCATCCCGTCAGTGAGTAGGCCTTTCTAATCGACCTGGCCTGGGTATCCTGGAAAGATATTGACCTCATCCCGTCAGTAGAGGATGCCTGGTTGCTCTTTAAAAGTGCTTTCCTCAAAATATTAAATAAGCATGCCCCTTTCACAAAATGTAGAACTAAGAACAGATGTAGCCCTTGGTTCAACCCAGACTTGTCTGCCCTTGACCAGCACTAAAACATCCTGTGGCGTTCTGCATTAGCATCAAATAGCCCCCACGATATGCAACGTTTCAGGGAAGTTAGGAACCAATATACACAGTGAGTTAGGAAAGCCAATGATAGCTTTTTCAAACAGATATTTGCGTCCTGTAGCACTAATTCCACTAAGTTATGGGACACTCTAAAGTCCATGGAGAATAAGAGCACCTCCTCCCAGATGCCCAATGTCACCACCGATAAGTCTACGATAAACAATGATTTCAAGAAGCATTATTCTACGGCTGGCCATGCTTTCCACCTGGCTACCCCTACCCCGAGCAACAGCTCTTCACCCCCTGCAGCAACTTGCCCAAGCCCTAAAACTAAATGCATGCTCTTCAACCGATTGCTGCCCGCACCCACACGCCCGCCCAACTAGCATCACTACTCTGGACGGTTCTGACTTAGAATATGTGGACAACTACAAATAGACTGTAAACTCTAGCCTCCAACACTCTACTCAGCAAACTGGATGTAGTCTATCACAGTGTCATCCGTTTTGTTACTAAAGCCCCATATACTACCCACCACTGTGACCTGTATGCTCTTGTTTGATGGCCCTCGCTACATATTCGTTGCCAAACCCACTGGCTCCAGGTCATCTATAATCTTTGCTAGGTAAAAGCCCCGTCTTATCTTAGCTCACTGGTCACCATAGAAACACCCACCTGTAACAGCAGGTATATTTCACTGGTCATCCCCAAAGTCAACACTTCCTTTGGCCGCCTTTCCTTCCAGTTCTCTGCTGACAATGACTGGAACGACTTGCAAAAATTGCTGAAGCTGGAGACTCTAATCTCCCTCTCTAACTTTAAGCATCAGCTGTCAGAGCAGCTTACAGATCACTGCACCTGTACATAGCCAATCTGTAAACAGCACACCCAACTAAATCATCCCCATATTGTTATTTATTTTCTTGCTCTTTTGCACCCCAGTATCTCTACTTGATATAAAATGATGGAAGTTGGTTCAAATCAAAACCTAACCCACAAAAACTTGGCCAATGTGACATCAGAATCAAGTGATCTTGTGTTTCTGAGTCCGTTGTTGTTGGTTCTCTCTCCAGTGGCTGATAAAATCGGCTACCTGCTGGGCCTGAATTCAGCTGAGATGCTGACAGCTCTGTGCTACCCTAAAGTGAATGAGTATGTGACCAAGGGACAGACCATGCCTCAAGTAAGGTGGCCAAACACAGCATCTACCATTTTCTGAGCACCAGAAATATTTTGGTGATGAGTATATTGATGGTTTTGAATAGTGATGATGTTTTCCACAAGCTCTTTTCACCTTGTCACTAGACATGGTCAATATCTCATCTATTCATTTGAGCTATTATCATTGCAGGTTAATAACTCAGTCTCGGCTCTGGCCAAGTCCATCTACGAGAGGATGTTCTTGTGGATGGTCATCCGTATCAACGAGATGTTGGACACCAAGAACCCAAGGCAGTTCTACATCGGTGTGCTCAACATTGCCGGGTTTGAGATCTTTGATGTGAGTCTGAGACCAGAACAAGACAATTAGTTGTGATTGAGAGGGATTACAGCCTTGTATGATGATGAAATGATCCCTTCTGAAATTCCTTCAACAGTACAACAGCATGGAGCAGCTGTGCATCAACTTCACCAATGAGAAACTGCAACAGTTTTCAACCACCATGTTCG
>NW_025746992.1:0-22500 GCF_021184085.1 Oncorhynchus gorbuscha
GCCATTTAGCAAACTCTTTTATCCAAAGCGACTTACAGTCATGTGTGCATACATTCTACGTATGGGTGGTCCCGGGGATCGAACCCACTACCCTGGCGTTACAAGCGCCATGCTCTACCAAACTGAGCTACAGAAGGACCACAGGAAGACCTACAGGACAGGACAGTAATGATATCAGGAAGACCTACAGAACAGGACAGTAATGATATCAGGAAGACCTACAGGACAGGACAGTAATGATATCAGGAAGACCTACAGGACAGTAATGATATCAGGAAGACCTACAGGACAGTAATGATATCAGGAAGACCTACAGGACAGGACAGTAATGATATCAGGAAGACCTACAGGACAGTAATGATATCAGGAAGACCTACAGGACAGGACAGTAATGATATCAGGAAGACCTACAGGACAGGACAGTAATGATATCAGGAAGACCTACAGGACAGTAATGATATCAGGAAAACCGGTTCCCCTGTATCATTCAGATATGTCCTCTTATTCTCCATTCACCGTATTGACGAGCAGGAGCTCCTATACCAGGTGTCATAGTTCTTCCTCCCCCACCCATGGAGTAATGAGGGATTTGGAAATGAAGGTTAGATGGTGGACATGACAGGTCTTCCTCCCCCACCCATGGAGAAAAGAGGGATTTGGAAAGGAAGGCTGGATGGTGGACCTGACAGGTCTTCCTCCCCCACCCATGGAGAAAAGAGGGATTTGGAAAGGAAGGCTGGATGGTGGACCTGACAGGTCTTCCTCCCCCACCCATAGAGAAAATAGGGATTTGGAAAGGAAGGTTAGATGGTGGACCTGACAGGTCTTCCTCCCCCACCCATGGAGAAAAGAGGGATTTGGAAAGGAAGGTTAGATGGTGGACCTGACAGGTCTTCCTCCCCCACCCATGGAGAAAAGAGGGATTTGGAAAGGAAAGCTGGATGGTGGACCTGACAGGTCTTCCACCCCCACCCATGGAGAAAAGAGGGATTTGGAAAGGAAGGCTGGATGGTGGACCTGACAGGTCTTCCTCCCCCACCCATGGAGAAAAGAGGGATTTGGAAAGGAAGGCTGGATGGTGGACCTGACAGGTCTTCCTCCCCCACCCATAGAGAAAAGAGGGATTTGGAAAGGAAGGTTAGATGGTTGGAACCCATGGAGAAAAGAGGGATTTGGAAAGGAAGGTTAGATGGTGGACCTGACAGGTCTTCCTCCCCCACCCATGGAGAAAAGAGGGATTTGGAAAGGAAAGCTGGATGGTGGACCTGACAGGTCTTCCACCCCCACCCATGGAGAAAAGAGGGATTTGGAAAGGAAGGCTGGATGGTGGACCTGACAGGTCTTCCTCCCCCACCCATGGAGAAAAGAGGGATTTGGAAAGGAAGGTTAGATGGTGGACCTGACAGGTCTTCCTCCCCCACCCATGGAGAAAAGAGGGATTTGGAAAGGAAGGTTAGATGGTGGACCTGACAGGTCTTCCTCCCCCACCCATGGAGAAAAGAGGGATTTGGAAAGGAAAGCTGGATGGTGGACCTGACAGGTCTTCCTCCCCCACCCATGGAGAAAAGAGGGATTTGGAAAGGAAGGTTAGATGGTGGACCTGACAGGTCTTCCACCCCCACCCATGGAGAAAAGAGGGATTTGGAAAGGAAGGCTGGATGGTGGACCTGACAGGTCTTCCTCCCCCACCCATGGAGAAAAGAGGGATTTGGAAAGGAAGGCTGGATGGTGGACCTGACAGGTCTTCCTTCCCCCTGTCCGTGTCTTGCTGACCTCTTGTGCTTTAATAAAGGTCATTGTTCTTGGCAGCACTTAGCACCCTCCAGCCCTCTCTTGGTGTAAGGGGAGACCTGTGAAAAACCTCCTGCCATAATGCTTCTACACACTCACATCATTCCATGTGGAAAGAGCCTCTGGAAATGGTCTTTACTTTTTTCCCCCCAAAGACCTTTACACACTTGGACAAATTTGTATTTCAAACATGAAGCATTACATTATACCTTTATGTTGATCTGTGGCTTGTAATTATATTAGAACTGAGACTGTAAGCATGAAAACCCCCTATACCAGGTGTCATGTTGTCTCGTTGTATTGTGACTGAGACTAAACACATGAAACTCCTATACCAGGTGACATGTTGTCTCGTTGTATTGTGACTGAGACTAAACACATGAAACTCCTATATCAGGTGTCATGTTGTCTCGTTGTATTGTGACTGAGACTAAACACATGAAACTCCTATACCAGGTGTCATGTGACTGAGACTAAACACATGAAACTCCTATACCAGGTGTCATGTTGTCTCGTTGTATTGTGACTGAGACTAAACACATGAAACTCCTATACCAGGTGTCATGTTGTCTCGTTGTATTGTGACTGAGACTAAACACATGAAACTCCTATACCAGGTGTCATGTTGTCTCGTTGTATTGTGACTGAGACTAAACACATGAAACTCCTGTACCAGGTGACATGTTGTCATGGTGATATCACACACAGTAACATCATCAGTTCAGTTTCCAGAGTTGGCTTTGCTGTGCTGCTTCCAGAGCGACGACACTAGTTAGAAATGGGACGTATTTTCCTCTCCTTGACAGAGCGATTAAAGAGTGCTGTGATCTTTACTAAATATCAGCCAAGTTCATTAGAAAGGTCAAAGGTGACGCTGGGCACTCCCTTTCGAAATGAAACCCCAATCAAAACTCACCACGTTATGCATCATGTTCGATTCAGATTCATTTACCATACTAACAGCACGGACCTACTATAACTAAACAATTCCTTTGTTGTTTTACTGTACCCATAGGGGTCAAAGTTCACAGCAACGGAACCACCACAGTGTTTGCTTACCAGATAATTTAAACCAACGCGGCCTGGATTGACGCATCTTCTGAATGATAGCTGAACCTCACACTTCCTTCAGCTGTCCCTCCTTCCTCCCTCCCTCCGTCCCTCCCTCCCTCCCTCCCTCCGTCCGTCCGTCCGTCCGTCCGTCCCTCCCTCCCTCCCTCCCTCCCTCCCTCCCTCCCTCCTCTCCCTCCCTCCCTCCCGTCCCTCCCTCCCTCCGTCCGTCCGTCCGTCCCTCCCCCTCCCTCCCTCCCTCCCTCCCCCTCCCTCCCTCCCTCCCTCCCACCCTCCCTCCCTCCCTCCCTCCCCCACCTCTCTCACTGTCCTGCATGCTGAATTAAACTCAGGCCTCACATCATTAAGCAATGCCTTCTTTTTATATGGGAAGTCCATGACCCTCATTTCAGTCATATTTACCTTGAGAAAGAAGTGCCAGTGGAGTAATTAACACACGCCCCTCGGTGTACCTTTCCACTCCGAAACTCATTCAATGCAAGAAAGGGGGGGAAACGTAATTTATCTGCAATAGAGAAGTCAAGCCCTAGAGTTGACTGGGTGTCATAATATAGGGAAACTGTTCATCTCAAGGCAAGCAGCAGCTGCTGCTCTTTATCCCACTAATGTAAAACATGTTTCATGTGTACAGCAGGTTATTTAAAAAAACTATATAATAATAATAATAATAATAATTCCTTTTGATAACAGTACTCCGGCTGTAGACAAATATGACAATCATTTCTCCATCTCCTCAGAGCGACAGACTAGTTCATTTAATCGGGCCCGCCCCACTTGATGATTTCAATTCAATTTGGACACGGCCGTTGTTCCACTGCAATATCACTACATCAGTCCCTGCCACAAGCCTCCTCGTCTGGTGAACGAACATAAATGCCCAACTCTGTATACATACTAACCTAATTGAAAGTCAAATGCTCAATTCATTCCATATAGCCATGGGCTTTTCATTACAGGAAGGAAGGAGAGAGAGGGAAGAAAAGGCAGGAGTAGTTTAAATGTAAACTGGAGTCACTAGCTTCATAAAGTGAATTTCAGGAGGACTTAATATGGCATATATAAAAGTGGAGATGGGTAATGGGAAATTGATTGTGACAATACAATATTAGAACCACATTTCCATAATATTTTATTTATCCTATTTTCCACCTTTCATTGTCAAGGGAAATATTGTGTCTCGCACGGAAAACTCAAGTCCGGAGAGATTGTTTTAGCCTCAGTGTTCTCTGTGTACTGTGGAAAGTATGGCACCATATATTCCACGCACAGAAACAATTCATTTAAAACATCTAAATGTTTTTATTTTTATATTTACAGACAGTATTTTTCTCCACGTACATTGATACCTCTAGGACATTTTAAATGAAGCCGTAATTACATTTTCAGACTTTGCATTTTAACAAACAGACTCCCCAAAATATATTATGTTCAACTTTTTTTTTGCTGAAGTTAATATTGAGTTATATTGAGTCATGAAAGGAGAACGGCTTTTAAATCATTATCCCCTTTGATGATAATTAGAGACCTTCATTAATACCTAGAGGGATATTTTCTCTGTTTATTTAGAGCAATAGAGAGACAGGGACTTCATTAATACCTAGACAGGGACATATGTGAGGATATGTTCTCTGTTTATTTAGAGCAATGGAGACCTTCATTAATACCTAGACAGGGACATATGTGAGGATATTTTCTCTGTTTATTTAGAGCAATAGAGACCTTCATTAATACCTAGACAGGGACATATGTGAGGATATGTTCTCTGTTTATTTAGAGCAATGGAGACCTTCATTAATACCTAGACAGGGACATATGTGAGGATATTTTCTCTGTTTATTTAGAGCAATAGAGACCTTCAGTAATACCTAGACAGGGACATATGTGAGGATATGTTCCCTGGACATATCAGTAATACCTAGACAGGGACATATGTGAGGATATGTTCTCTGTTTATTTAGAGCAATAGAGACCTTCATTAATACCTAGACAGGGACATATGTGAGGATATGTTCTCTGTTTATTTAGAGGGACAATGTGAGGATAGACCTTCATTAATACCTAGACAGGGACATATGTGAGGATATGTTCTCTGTTTATTTAGAGCAATAGAGACCTTCATTAATACCTAGACAGGGACATATGTGAGGATATGTTCTCTGTTTATTTAAACAAGAGCATTAATATAGAGGGACCTGAGGATATTTTCTCTGTTTATTTAATAGAGACCTTAGACAGGGACATATGTGAGGATATGTTCTCTGTTTATTTAGAGCAATGGAGACCTTCATTAATACCTAGACAGGGACATATGTGAGGATATTTTCTCTGTTTATTTAGAGCAATAGAGACCTTCATATTAATATGTTCCCTGTTTATTTAGACAGGGACATATGTGAGGATATGTTCTAGAGACCTGTAATTTGAGGATATGTTCTCTGTTTATTTAGAGCAATAGAGACCTTCAGTAATACCTAGACAGGGACATATGTGAGGATATGTTCTCTGTTTATTTAGAGCAATAGAGACCTTCAGTAATACCTAGACAGGGACATATGTGAGGATATGTTCTCTGTTTATTTAGAGCAATAGAGACCTTCAGTAATACCTAGACAGGGACATATGAGGATATGTTCTCTGTTTATTTAGAGCAATAGAGACCTTCAGTAATACCTAGACAGGGACATATGTGAGGATATGTTCTCTGTTTATTTAGAGCAATAGAGACCTTCAGTAATACCGAGACAGGGACATATGTGTCTTTCATTTTACACATTTCTTTCTTTTATTATAAACTACTTTTAGATATATTAGACCTAAACTTGCTAACTTTTCCTCTTAAGTTAAACAAGTGCAATCTATTAATATAAAGCACATGAGAAACATACAATCCGTTTTTATTGAGGGGTAGAGTCCGTTTATTTGTGATGCTTACAAGGTACAAATCTGTTGTTCTGCCCCTGAACAAGGCAGTTAACCCACTGTTCCTAGGCCGTCATTGTAAATAAGAATTTGTTCTTATCTGACTTGCCTCATTAAATAAAGGTAAAATTATAGAGAAGAATGAGACACCAGCAGTTTGATTACAGAAGAGTCAAGAGTCAACTCCTATTTACTCTGTTTGCAGAGAGTACCCTGCTCCACACTATCTACACATCCACCCTGCTCCACACTATCCACCTGCTCCACACTATCTACACATCCACCTGCTCCACACTATCTACACATCCACCCTGTTCCACACTATCTACACATCCACCTGCTCCACACTATCTACACATCCACCTGCTCCACACTATCTACACCTCCACCTGCTCCACACTATCTACACTATCCACCTGCTCCACACTATCCACCTGCTCCACACCATCCACCTGCTCCACACTATCTACACCTCCACCTGCTCCACACTATCTACACATCCACCTGCTCCACACTATCTACACATCCACCTGCTCCACATTATCTACACATCCACCTGCTCCACACTGTCTACACATCCACCTGCTCCACACTATCTACACATCCACCTGCTCCACACTATCTACACTATCCACCTGCTCCACACTATCCACACATCCACCTGCTCCACACGATCTACACATCCACCCTGCTCCACACTATCCACCTGCTCCACACATCCACCTGCTCCACACTATCTACACATCCACCTGCTCCACACATCCACCTGCTCCACACTATCTACACATCTACCTGCTCCACACTATCCACCTGCTCCACACTATCCACACATCGCTGACAACAACAACAACAACAACAACAACAACAAAGCTGAGCTCTCTCTACTTGCTCAGAAATATCAACCAAAAAAAAACACCATTATGCTCCATTTCCTTTTCAGACAAGATTCTCTTAGAACACATGTGGCTCCAGGTATGTTGACCTAAAACACGGGTCCGTTAGGATCCTGGGGAGATATTAGGGAGGGGGAGGGAGGGAGGGAGGGAGGGAGGGGGGAGGGGGAGGGAGGGAGGGAGGGAGAGGAGGGAGGAGGGAGGAGGGAGGGAGGGGGGAGGGAGGAGGGGGAGGAGGGAGGGGGGGGAGAGGAGGGAGGGAGGGAGGGAGGGAGGGAGGGAGGGAGGGAGGGAGGGAGGGAGGGAGGGAGGGAGGGAGGGAGGGAGGGAGGGAGGGAGGGAGGAGGGGAGGAGGGAGGGAGGGAGGGAGGGAGGGAGGGAGGGAGGAGGGAGGGAGGGAGGGAGGGAGGGAGGGAGGGAGGGAGGGAGGGAGGGAGGGAGGGAGGGAGGGAGGGAGGGGGGAGGGAGGGAGGGAGGGAGGGAGGGAGAGGAGGGGGGAGGGAGGGAGGGAGGGAGGGAGGGAGGGAGGGAGGGAGGGAGGGAGGGAGGGAGGGAGGGAGGGAGGGAGGGAGGGAGGGAGGGAGGGAGGGAGGGAGGGGAGGGAGGGGGTCTTAAATGAATTAAGAGTAGAGCAGATAGCACGCTGCCCAATCCCGTTAGAGTAGCAGCAGAAGGCATTCCGTGACCCAGGAAGAGAATAGACACTATGTCCAGCACAATGGAAAGCAGCAGTTTTCACGCTTGCTAAGATTTCCATTCCGAGGGCTCGGCTGCATGCACCTCTCTCCTTCCTGTGGTGAGGGTGGTGGTGGTACCAGCTTTCTCTCTTGTTCTTTTCTTTTTTTCTCTCCCTTTTTCTAACCCCCCTTCACTCGAACACTCAGGGTATCTAGTTTTATTGACGTCCAAAAGTGTAAATCACAGTCCCATATTTTGTCATTCCAGTCATTTTAGTCACTAAAGGATTACTTCAAGTGACTGAACTGGACTGTTATCTGTAGAAAGCTTCTACAGCCAGGCCATCTCTGGGGAGGAGAGGAGGGAGGGAGGGAGGGAGGGAGGGAGGGAGGGAGGGAGGGAGGGAGGGAGGGAGGGAGGGAGGGAGGGAGGGAGGGAGGAGGGAGGGAGGGAGGGAGGGAGGGAGGGAGGGGCTCTCTGGCCCCTTTACTATGGCAGGATTCAGCTGGACTACTTTTAGGAGATGTGATTGATGTGAGCTCTTCGCCTTGTCACAGTATCGCCACGACATCCCAAAGTGTTCTGGGAAAACAGTCACAAAGATGGAAACGGACGAGGCAGAAGGGACCCCTAATACAACATTTATGAAGTTGTGAGGCGCTGTTAGATTTATTTTATTTTATTTTATAAAAGGGATGCGATAGATCTTACCTTTGGTGTCACTTATAATTATAGTTTATTGTAATATGTATTATATTTTAATCATATTAAGTATAGCTATGATCGCTGCAGTAGAGGATAGTACCAGTCACCCGTACGGCCAACAACGAGGTCCCTTTACAACAACAAAGAAAGGGTTTAAACAAGGATACTGTTATTCTGATGGATTATATAGTATTTAATGTGTGTTTACCTACTAATACGCTGAATCATTTAGAAAACAATGACCCTTTAATCATGATTTTGATATAATGATATATTATAGTGCATGCTGGGTAATGCCTTAAAACAGATCACTTGCCTGGCACAGGGGAGGAATCCCAACCTTGGTCTGTTTACGTAATAGAGATTAATAAACCTTCTTTCTCTTTCTTTATTTTTTTTTCCATCCTTGTGATTCATTGACTAGAAAACACAATTCATTGAGTGGAAAAAATAAAACATCGAGCGAGAAAGATCCTCGAACTGATCATGTGAGCTCTAAGTGAAATAGGTTTACTCACAAAATTCCCATGTTGAATCCTTCAACAAATAGTACATAAGAGTTCAGCTGCTCGGAGGGCCACGTACAAACAGACTGCAGGATGCTCTTATGCCCTATCCTCTGTTGAACGGGGAGCTGAATAAAAAGGTTTCGCTCTATGTCAACGGCCCACCGTTTTCAGCTATGACTCTGCACACCGGGTCCTCTGTGTGTTCTGAGTCTATCGTTCATTATGGCGGCTCCACTGACTATCATGGGTGTAACGGGATACACCTATAAGCCTACATATTTATTTATTTATTTTATTTTACCTTTATTTAACCAGGCAAGTCAGTTAAGAACACATTCTTATTTTCAATGATGGCCTGGGAGTGGGTTAACTGCCTGTTCAGGGGCAGAAAGACAGCTCGGAGGGTTTGAACTCGCAACCTTCCGGTTACTAGTCCAACGCTCTAACCACTAGGCTACGCTGCCGCCCCGCGTATACAGAAAGCCATTGGAGAAATGTTGGTTTGCACCGCAGTATCACGGAAGTCATTGGGAATTTTCACCGCAGTATCATGGAGGTCATTGGGAATTTTCACCACAGTATCATCAAAGTAATTGTGAATTTTAACTGCAGTATCAGCGAAGTAATTGTGAATTTTCACCACAGTATCAGCGAAGTAATTGTGAAGTTTCAACACTGTTTCGTAAAAGTAATTGTGCAGTTTCACCGCTGTCTCGTAAAAGTAATTGTGAAGTTTCACCACTGTCTCGTAAAAGTAATTGTGAAGTTTCACCACTGTCTCGTAAAAGTAATTGTGAAGTTTCACCACTGTCTCGTAAAAGTAATTGTGAAGTTTCACCACTGTCTCGTAAAAGTAATTGTGAAGTTTCACCACTGTCTCGTAAAAGTAATTGTGAAGTTTCACCACTGTCTCGTAAAAGTAATTGTGAAGTTTCACCACTGTCTCGTAAAAGTAATTGTGAAGTTTCACCACTGTCTCGTAAAAGTAATTGTGTTGTTGTTTGTTCTCCAAGGGAGTCAGTGGGACATTTCCACTTGCCACCATTCCACAGCACCTTTTGTTTAGGTGAAGCTCCTCAGTTTGCCAGGTGTTACATCCACTGGTGTCACCGTGGTTTATAGAGAGCCTCCCGTTGGACTGAAGGTGTGACACACACGTTACAAAAATGTTTCAAAGACACAACAAGCTATAAACACAGAACGGTCTCCTCTGCTTTCTCTCTCCCTCAACAAGCTATAAACACAGAACGGTCTCCTCTGCTTTCTCTCTCCCTCAACAAGCTATAAACACAGAACGGTCTCCTCTGCTTTCTCCCTCCCTCAACAAGCTATAAACACAGAACGGTCTCCTCTGCTTTCTCCCTCCCTCAACAAGCTATAAACACAGAACGGTCTCCTCTGCTTTCTCTCTCCCTCAACAAGCTATAAACACAGAACGGTCTCCTCCTCAACAAGCTATTTCTCCCTCCCTCAACAAGCTATAAACACAGAACGGTCTCCTCTGCTTTCTCCCTCCCTCAACAAGCTATAAACACAGAACGGTCTCCTCTGCTTTCTCTCTCCCTCAACAAGCTATAAACACAGAACGGTCCCTCTCCCTGCTTTCTCTCTCCCTCAACAAGCTATAAACACAGAACGTCTCCTCTGTCTCCTCAACAAGCTATGCTTTCTCTCTCCATCAACAAGCTATCAACACAGAACGGTCTCCTCTGCTTTCTCTCTCTCTTTCTCTCTCTGTCTCTGTTTCTCTCTTCTTTAGTGTGTGTGCGTGTGCATGTGTGTGTGTGTTAGCTCTGAATACCTCCCTAGGCCCCTCATCCATATTTAACCCCCCTGGTTAAGAAATTGCTAAATGTAGGCTACTCTTTAACTCTGTATGTTCTGGACTCATAGTAGTAAAGACGACCATGGAGGCCAGATTGGCCATGAATACATTACCCAAAGAAAGAAACAATCTGGGACTCCCTGACCTATCTCTGTCCCTCTTCCTCTTACTGCTGTCCTGGAGATGAACGGGACAGACAAGGATCAGAAATCCCACGTCCCTTCCAGAAACATCCCCGGACCTCAGAAGAGGAGCCGCCGCTCCACTGTCTGCAGACATCCAGAGACCAGTTAATGGAAGTGAAACGGGGGTAATGTGGTCTGTCACTTGTGTGTAAGTGGTTTTTGTGCATTAAACTGGAAGGTACTGTTGCTTCCACCCCCCCCATTACCCCCCCCCCCCACCCCCTCCACCCTCCCCCTCCACCCTCCCAACCGCCCCCTCCACCCTCCCAACCGCCCCCCTCCACCCTCCCAACCGCCCCCTCCACCCTCCCAACCGCCCCCTCCACCCTCCCAACCGCCCCTCCACCCTCCCAACCGCCCCCTCCACCCTCCCAACCGCCCCCTCCACCCTCCCAACCGCCCCCTCCACCCTCCCAACCGCCCCCTCCACCCTCCCAACCGCCCCCTCCACCCTCCCAACCGCCCCCTCCACCCTCCCAACCGCCCCTCCACCCTCCCAACCGCCCCCTCCACCCTCCCAACCGCCCCCCCCACCCTCCCAACCGCCCCCTCCCACCCTCCCAACCGCCCCCTCCACCCTCCCAACCGCCCCTCCACCCTCCCAACCGCCCCCTCCACCCTCCCAACCGCCCCCTCCACCCTCCCAACCGCCCCCGCCACCCTCCCAACCGCCCCCTCCACCCTCCCAACCGCCCCCTCCACCCTCCCAACCGCCCCCTCCACCCTCCCAACCGCCCCCTCCACCCTCCCAACCGCCCCCTCCACCCTCCCAACCGCCCCTCCACCCTCCCAACCTCCCCTCCACCCTCCCAACCGCCCCTCCACCCTCCCAACCGCCCCTCCACCCTCCCAACCGCCCCCTCCACCCTCCCAACCGCCCCCTCCACCCTCCCAACCACCCCTCCACCCTCCCAACCGCCCCCTCCACCCTCCCAACCGCCCCCTCCACCCTCCCAACCGCCCCCTCCACCCTCCCAACCGCCCCCTCCACCCTCCCAACCGCCCCCTCCACCCTCCCAACCGCCCCCTCCACCCTCCCAACCGCCCCTCCACCCTCCCAACCGCCCCCTCCACCCTCCCAACCGCCCCCTCCACCCTCCCAACCGCCCCCTCCACCCTCCCAACCGCCCCTCCACCCTCCCAACCCCCCTCCACCCTCCCAACCGCCCCCTCCACCCCTCCCAACCGCCCCCTCCACCCTCCCAACCGCCCCCTCCACCCTCCCAACCGCCCCTCCACCCTCCCAACCGCCCCTCCACCCTCCCAACCGCCCCCCTCCACCCTCCCAACCGCCCCCTCCACCCTCCCAACCGCCCCCTCCACCCTCCCAACCGCCCCCTCCACCCTCCCAACCGCCCCCTCCACCCTCCCAACCACCCTCCACCCTCCCAACCGCCCCCTCCACCCTCCCAACCGCCCCCTCCACCCTCCCAACCGCCCCCTCCACCCTCCCAACCGCCCCCTCCACCCTCCCAACCGCCCCCTCCACCCTCCCAACCGCCCCCTCCACCCTCCCAACCGCCCCCTCCACCCTCCCAACCGCCCCTCCACCCTCCCAACCACCCCTCCACCCTCCCAACCACCCCTCCACCCTCCCAACCACCCCTCCACCCTCCCAACCACCCCTCTATATTGAATGAAACAACCGACAACGATAACATGACAAGTCATACAGTATCTTTTAACTCATCATTGGTACAGAGACTGTAGAGAGAGACTGGTAGAGACTGTACTGTACACATCTTCACAATGCAACAGTCTCTAATATACATATGTGATCAAATAAAACAATTGATTCCTTTTCATGTCTGAGATGCGTTTCAATAACAGCAGGATGAACTGCAATCCTTTATTTATTAATAACAGTTAAAAACAAAACATAGTGTTCACAGCATGTGGCAAATGTATTTTAGTTGTTGTTGATGTTGTTGTTGTTGTTGTTGTTGTTGTTGTTGATGTTGTTGTTGTTGTTGTTGTTGTTGTTGCCAGCTAGTACCAGCTGTCTTAATGATTTCTATCGTGATCTGTTGACCTCATGACCTCATGACCTCATGTCCGTGTCTCCTTCATGCGATGGCCAGTCACGTCACGCTGCCCTTTTAAAGAGACTACATAGAACCCATACTGGATAACAGGATATATAAGAGACGTATATAGAACCTAGACTGGATAACAGGATATATAAGAGAAGTACATAGAACCCATACTGGATAACAGGATATATAAGAGACGTACATAGAACCCATACTGGATAACAGGATATATAAGAGACGTATATAGAACCTAGACTGGATAACAGGATATATAAGAGAAGTACATAGAACCCATACTGGATAACAGGATATATAAGAGACGTACATAGAACCCATACTGGATAACAGGATATATAAGAGAAGTACATAGAACCCATACTGGATAACAGGATATATAAGAGAAGTACATAGAACCCATACTGGATAACAGGATATATAAGAGACGTACATAGAACCCATACTGGATAACAGGATATATAAGAGACGTACATAGAACCCATACTGGATAACAGGATATATAAGAGATGTATATAGAACCCAGACTCGGATGGGATATATAAGAGACGTACATAGAACCCATACTGGATAACAGGATATATAAGAGACGTACATAGAACCCATACTGGATAACAGGATATATAAGAGAAGTACATAGAACCCATACTGGATAACAGGATATATAAGAGACGTATATAGAACCTAGACTGGATGACAGGATATATAAGAGATGTATATAGAACCCAGACTTGATAACAGGATATATAAGAGACGTATATAGAACCCATACTGTATAACAGGATATATAAAAGACGTATATAGAACCCATACTGGATAACAGGATATATAAGAGGGCGTGTTTAGAACCTAGACTGGATAACAGGATATATAAGAGTCGTGTTTAGAACCCAGACTGGATAACAGGATATATATAGAACCCAGACTTGATAACAGGATATATATAGAACCCAGACTGGATAACAGGATATATATAGAACCCAGACTTGATAACAGGATATATATAGAACCCAGACTTGATAACAGGACATATATAGAACCCAGACTGGATAACAGGATATATAAGAGACATATATAGAACCCAGACTGGATGACAGGATATATATAGAACCCAGACTCGGATGACAGGATATATAAGAGAAGTATATAGAACCGAGACTCAGATTACAGGATATATAAGAGACGTATATAGAACCCAGACTCAGATGACAGGATATATAAGAGACGTATATAGAACCCAGACTGGATAACAGGATATATATAGAACCCAGACTCAGATGACAGGATATATAAGATACGTATATAGAACCCAGACTCAGATGACAGGATATATAAGAGGCGTATATAGAACCCAGACTCGGATGACAGGATATATAAGAGACGTATATAGAACCCAGACTCAAATGACAGGATATATAAGAGGGCGTGTTTATAACCCAGACTCAGATGACAGGATATATAAGAGACGTGTATAGAACCAAGACTGGATGAGAGGATATATAAGAGACGTATATAGAACCCATACTGGATGACAGAATATATAAGAGACGTGTTTAGAACCCAGACTGGATGAGAGGATATATAAGAGACGTGTATAGAACCCAGACTGGATAACAGGATATATAAGAGACGTATATAGAACCCAGACTGGATGACAGGATATATATAGAACCCAGACTGGATGACAGGATATATAAGAGACGTGTATAGAACCCAGACTGGATAACAGGATATATAAGAGACGTATATAGAACCCAGACTGGATGACAGGATATATATAGAACCCAGACTGGATAACAGGATATATAAGAGGCATATATAGAACCCAGACTGAATAACAGGATATGTAAGAGACGTATATAGAACCCAGACTCAGATGACAGGATGTATAAGAGACATATATAGAACCCAGACTCAGATGACAGGATATATAAGAGACGTATATAGAACCTAGACTGGATGACAGGATATATATAGAACCCAGACTCGGATGACAGGATATATAAGAGACGTATATAGAACCCAGACTGGATGACAGGATATATATAGAACCCAGACTGGATGACAGGATATATAAGAGACATATATAGAACCCAGACTGGATAACAGTATATATATAGATCCTAGACTCGGATGACAGGATATATAAGAGGCATATATAGAACCCATACTCAGATGACAGGATATATAAGAGGAGTGTTTAGAACCCAGACTCAGATGACAGGATATATAAGAGGGCGTGTTTAGAACCCAGACTCAGATGACAGGATATATAAGAGGGCGTGTTTAGAACCCAGACTCAGATGACAGGATATATAAGAGGGCGTGTTTAGAACCCAGACTCAGATGACAGGATATATAAGAGGGCGTGTTTAGAACCCAGACTCAGATGACAGGATATATAAGAGGGCGTGTTTAGAACCCATACTCAGATGACAGGATATATAAGAGGTGTGTTTAGAACAGATACTGATTTTATCATCCACAAATTCCTTATTTTTGTGTGTTTTCACGCCCATGGATAGATATGCCCCTCCCATGGATAGATATGCCCCTCCCATGGATAGATATGCCCCTCCCATGGATAGATATGCCCCTCCCCATGGATAGATGTGCCCCCCCCATGGATAGATATGCCCCTCCCCATGGATAGATATGCCTCCCCCATGGATAGATGTGCCCCCCATGGATAGATATACCTAGGATAGGATAAAGTAATCCTTCTCACCCCCCTTAAAAATTTAGATGCACTATTGTAAAGTGGCTGTTCCACTGGATGTCATAAGGTGAACGCACCAATTTGTAAGTCGCTCTGGATAAGAGCGTCTGCTAAATTACTTAAATGTAAATGTAAATGTAGATGTGCCCCTCCCATGGATAGATGCCCCCCCCCCCATGGATAGATGTGCCCCCTCCCCATGGATAGATGTGCCCCTCCCCATTGATAGATATGCCCCTCCCCATGGATAGATGCCCCCCCCCCCCCCCCATGGATAGATGCCCCCCCTACCGTGGATATATGTGCCCCTCCCCATGGATAGATGTCCCCCCATGGATAGATGTCCCCCCCATGGATAGATGTGCCCCTCCCATAAAAAAGTGTATTAAAATATTTTATAGATAAAATGACCTCTTGTTGAGAACGACTTTGTTGTTGACATAAAGCTAGATGGAGTTTCTCCTCGTCAAACGTGTCTTTATTCACACTGATACTTCTGCTTGGTTTTCACCTCCTTTCTTTAGCAAAAACCCCTCGTTTGTGATATTTAAAAAGACATTGTTTCACTGACCGTCAACGTTTTATATCCATATTCGTATTGATTTTAATCCTATAATGCTGAAACATCTCTGTCCCACACCTCCAACCTCCTCTTCTGCCTCTGTTAAAATGAACATTTACAAACACGGCACATGTCTGGATGTTAACTATTATTTGAGTGTTGTATTTTGAGTCATCTCACAAACCAATAGGAACATTTGTTCTGGTATGTATCTCTGTCTCTGCCCTTCCCATCATGTCCCATAGAGTGAATTTATCATCACATGGTCTTCACACGTCCTGCTTTTCTGTTAAGGATCAGGCATTTTGACAAGCAGCACCTGGTTCATGTGAATCAGCATGTGGCTTTGTGCTAAAAGGAAGGGGAAAATACTCTACATGATATCACTATATTAAGGTCCAGTAAACAAAACAGACAAGCCATTAAAAATACACATCTTTGTACTCAAGTGGCACAATTAATTTAGTTCGTAGGAAAATAGGTTAGTTTAAAAATATATATATTATAGCATGCCTGGCATTATTTTATTCTTTAATTTAGTTCCTAGAAAACTAGGTTAGTAAAAACAACAGTAACATTATAGCCTGTCTGGCATTATATTATAATGATAGAACTCTAAATGGAAATTGTGTCAAGAGACCATTATTTTAAACTCAAGTCCTTTTGTGGAATACATAGTGTGTACGTTCTCTGAACTTAGTGCACACTTGCACAAAATAAAGTGAAAGTCAAGTGTAAAAGATGGGAAAAACAAAGAGAATTTGAATGATATTTACTGCTTCTTTCAGACAGCAACACATTTTCAAACCAACTAGTGAGATTGTGTTATCCCCACCATTACTGCCCAGACACTCAGCGGTTGGCTTGGCTCTCCTGGTGTCGCTTGGGACCCGTGACTAGGCTGTCCCTCGTTAAGTGAATACTGTAACCTGGGATCGGAGGTAGCTATAGTTGGTCCTGGAGCAGCACAAGCACCCGGGACGCTTCCACATTGGAATGGTGTCTAGCACCGAGCACCCGCGGGATTCAGGGAGAGTAATGAGTGTTAGAGCAGGGATGAGGGTTCCCCAGACACACCAGGAGACCACGAGACACTACCCCCCCACCCACCCACATCCCCATCACCACCCCCTGACGACCGCTCTACAGCCCCCTATCTTGCCAGGTGGAGCGTGAGGACGGAGAAGTGTCCCGCAGAAGGAGCCGGACCGTCCTAATGTCCTAACCGAGCCATCACCGGGCCAGTAACCCCCCCCAGCAGCAGTCCACACCACATACCCTGCCACTCAGAGCAAGAGAGAGGAGGGGATGGAGGGATGAATGTTGAAAAGATGGTACAACAATACCAGGGAGTAGAGGCACTCACCCATGTAGAGGGGGAACGATAGACAGACAGACACCCGGGCAGAGAAGAAGAGAAGGCGAGGAGTCTGACTCTCCAGCTGTGCCAAATCTTGCTTGGTTATCTCTAAGTGCGTAGATAAAAGGAGGGTGGATGTTTTTGGGGATGGTTTCCGTAACTCAGAACGGTGTCTGAGATTTCAGAGCCTTGTTATTTATTTACCAGGCAGCCAGAGTCGCTCCAGTGGTTTAAGGAACTCCTAGTGACAGGGCCTCAGATATCATGGGACATGATACCACGGTTGAGTTTATACGACCTGACAGCTAAAGTGGCAGTAGAGAGAGAGAGTCCTGGAGTAGAGGACGTCTACTCGACACGACATGGAATTACATGTTTTATGCACAAGTTATTGTTGTTGCATTGGCCGTTATACTAAACATCTGTTTGTAATGTTTACATATTTATAGAGAAATCATTTAAATGCTAAACTGTGAAGGCCAGTTTAAGGTGATTTAAATGCTAAACTGTGAAGGTCAGTTTTAAGGTGATTTAAATGCTCAACTGTGAAGGACAGTTTAAGGTGATTTAAATGCTCAACTGTGAAGGCCAGTTTAAGGTGATTTAAATGCTAAACTGTGAAGGCCAGTTTAAGGTGATTTAAATGCTAAACTGTGAAGGCCAGTTTAAGTTGATTTAAATGCTAAACTGTGAAGGCCAGTTTTAAGGTGATTTAAATGCTAAACTGTGAAGGCCAGTTTAAGGTGATTTAAATGCTAAACTGTGAAGGCCAGTTTAAGGTGATTTAAATGCTAAACTGTGAAGGCCAGTTTTAAGGTGATTTAAATGCTAAACTGCGAAGGCCAGTTTAAGGTGATTTAAACGATTAGTTATATTGATATTGTCACCTTCAAATTCCTTCTTGCTTCCTCAAATTCAGGAAGTAACGACTGCTGATCATCTCCACGGCCACTAACACCAACGTCATGTACAGAGTTACAACTACATAAGTAAGAAATTACATTGAAATAGAAAAGTGTCGATTGTGGTTTTTGCAAAGATGAGAGCAGAGGCCACCATAAAACTCTCTTCTGTTCCAGTTAGATCCGCCAGTACAGGACTGCAGGTTACCAGGGAATATCTTGGAGAAGTGCCAGGCAGGACCAAAGTAGCAATGAAGAGTTAGTGTCACTGTCAGAACAGGTTGGAGAGGCTAGGAAAGACAAGGAGACCAGGGCATGAATAGAACAGGACAGGCTAGGAAAGACAAGGAGACCAGGGCATGAATAGAACAGGACAGGCTTGGAAAGACAAGGAGACCAGGGCATGAATAGAACAGGACAGGCTTGGAAAGACAAGGAGACCAGGGCATGAATAGAACAGGACAGGCTAGGAAAGACAAGGAGACCAGGGCATGAATAGAACAGGACAGGCTAGGAAAGACAAGGAGACCAGGGCATGAATAGAACAGGACAGGCTAGGAAAGACAAGGAGACCAGGGCATGAATAGAACAGGACAGGCTAGGAAAGACAAGGAGACCAGGGCATGAATAGAACAGGACAGGCTAGGAAAGACAAGGAGACCAGGGCATGAATAGAACAGGACAGGCTAGGAAAGACAAGGAGACCAGGGCATGAATAGAACAGGACAGGCTAGGAAAGACAAGGAGACCAGGGCATGAATAGAACAGGACAGGCTAGGAAAGACAAGGAGAACAGGGCATGAATAGAACAGGACAGGCTAGGAAAGACAAGGAGACCAGGGCATGAATAGAACAGGACAGGCTAGGAAAGACAAGGAGACCAGGGCATGAATAGAACAGGACAGGCTAGGAAAGACAAGGAGACCAGGGCATGAATAGAACAGGACAGGCTAGGAAAGACAAGGAGACCAGGGCATGAATAGAACAGGACAGGCTAGGAAAGACAAGGAGACCAGGGCATGAATATAACAGGACAGGCTAGGAAAGACAAGGAGACCAGGGCATGAATAGAACAGGACAGGCTAGGAAAGACAAGGAGACCAGGGCATGAATATAACAGGACAGGCTAGGTAAGACAAGGAGACCAGGGCATGAATAGAACAGGACAGGCTAGGAAAGACAAGGAGACCAGGGCATGAATAGAACAGGACAGGCTAGGAAAGACAAGGAGACCAGGGCATGAATAGAACAGGACAGGCTAGGAAAGACAAGGAGACCAGGGCATGAATAGAACAGGACAGGCTAGGAAAGACAAGGAGACCAGGGCATGAATATAACAGGACAGGCTAGGAAAGACAATGAGACCAGGGCATGAATAAACAGGACAGGCTAGGAAAGACAAGGAGACCAGGGCATGAATATAACAGGACAGGCTAGGAAAGACAATGAGACCAGGGCATGAATAAACAGGACAGGCTAGGAAAGACAAGGAGACCAGGGCATGAATAGAACAGGACAGGCTTGGAAAGACAAGGAGACCAGGGCATGAATAGAACAGGACAGGCTAGGAAAGACAAGGAGACCAGGGCATGAATAGAACAGGACAGGCTAGGAAAGACAAGGAGACCAGGGCATGAATAGAACAGGACAGGCTAGGAAAGACAAGGAGACCAGGGCATGAATAGAACAGGACAGGCTAGGAAAGACAAGGAGACCAGGGCATGAATAGAACAGGACAGGCTAGGAAAGACAAGGAGACCAGGGCATGAATAGAACAGGACAGGCTAGGAAAGACAAGGAGACCAGGGCATGAATAGAACAGGACAGGCTAGGAAAGACAAGGAGACCAGGGCATGAATATAACAGGACAGGCTAGGAAAGACAAGGAGACCAGGGCATGAATAGAACAGGACAGGCTAGGAAAGACAAGGAGACCAGGGCATGAATATAACAGGACAGGCTAGGAAAGACAAGGAGACCAGGGCATGAATAGAACAGGACAGGCTAGGAAAGACAAGGAGACCAGGGCATGAATAGAACAGGACAGGCTAGGAAAGACAAGGAGACCAGGGCATGAATAGAACAGGACAGGCTAGGAAAGACAAGGAGACCAGGGCATGAATAGAACAGGACAGGCTAGGAAAGACAAGGAGACCAGGGCATGAATATAACAGGACAGGCTAGGAAAGACAATGAGACCAGGGCATGAATAAACAGGACAGGCTAGGAAAGACAAGGAGACCAGGGCATGAATATAACAGGACAGGCTAGGAAAGACAATGAGACCAGGGCATGAATAAACAGGACAGGCTAGGAAAGACAAGGAGACCAGGGCATGAATATAACAGGACAGGCTAGGAAAGACAATGAGACCAGGGCATGAATAAACAGGACAGGCTAGGAAAGACAAGGAGACCAGGGCATGAATAAACAGGACAGGCTAGGAAAGACAAGGAGACCAGGGCATGAATATAACAGGACAGGCTAGGAAAGACAATGAGACCAAGGCATGAATATAACAGGACAGGCTAGGAAAGACAAGGAGACCAGGGCATGAATATAACAGGACAGGCTAGGAAAGACAAGGAGACCAGGGCATGAATATAACAGGACAGGCTAGGAAAGACAAGGAGACCAGGGCATGAATATAACAGGACAGGCTAGGAAAGACAATGAGACCAAGGCATGAATATAACAGGACAGGCTAGGAAAGACAATTAAACCAGGGCATGAATATAACAGGACAGGCTAGGAAAGACAAGGAGACCAGGGCATGAATAGAACAGGACAGGCTAGGAAAGACAAGGAGACCATGGCATGAATAGAACAGGGCAGGCTAGGAAAGACAATGAGACCAAGGCATGAATAGAACAGGACAGGCTAGGAAAGACAAGGAGACCAGGGCATGAATATAACAGGACAGGCTAGGAAAGACAATTAAACCAGGGCATGAATATAACAGGACAGGCTAGGAAAGACAATTAAACCAGGGCATGAATATAACAGGACAGGCTAGGAAAGACAATTAAACCAGGGCATGAATATAACAGGACAGGCTAGGAAAGACAAGGAGACCAGGGCATGAATAGAACAGGACAGGCTAGGAAAGACAAGGAGACCAGGGCATGAATATAACAGGACAGGCTAGGAAAGACAATGAGACCAAGGCATGAATAGAACAGGACAGGCTAGGAAAGACAAGAAGACCAGGGCATGAATAGAACAGGACAGGCTAGGAAAGACAAGGAGACCAGGGCATGAATAGAACAGGACAGGCTGGGAAAGACAATTAAACCAGGGCATGAATATAACAGGACAGGCTAGGAAAGACAAGGAGACCAGTGCATGAATAGAACAGGACAGGCTGGGAAAGACAATTAAACCAGGGCATGAATATAACAGGACAGGCTAGGAAAGACAAGGAAACCAGGGCATGAATAAAACAGGACAGGCTGGGAAAGACAATTAAACCAGGGCATTAATATAACAGGACAGGCTAGGAAAGACAATTAAACCAGGGCATTCTTGATCCAAATCAGTCAGGTTTCAAGACTAGTCATTCAACTGAGACTGCTCTTCTCTGTATCACGGAGGCGCTCCGCACTGCTAAAGCTAACTCTCTCTCCTCTGCTCTCATCCTTCTAGACCTATCGGCTGCCTTCGACACTGTGAACCATCAGATCCTCCTCTCCACCCTCTCCGAGTTGGGCATCTCCGGCGCGGCCCACGCTTGGATTGCATCCTACCTGACAGGTCACTCCTACCAGGTGGCGTGGCGAGAATCTGTCTCCTCACCACGCGCTCTCACCACTGGTGTCCCCCAGGGCTCTGTTCTAGGCCCTCTCCTATTCTCGCTATACACCAAGTCACTTGGCTCTGTCATAACCTCACATGGTCTCTCCTATCATTGCTATGCAGACGACACACAACTAATCTTCTCCTTTCCCCCTTCTGATGACCAGGTGGCGTATCGCATCTCTGCATGTCTGGCAGACATATCAGTGTGGATGACGGATCACCACCTCAAGCTGAACCTCGGCAAGACGGAGCTGCTCTTCCTCCCGGGGAAGGACTGCCCATTCCATGATCTCGCCATCACAGTTGACAACTCCATTGTGTCCTCCTCCCAGAGCGCTAAGAACCTTGGTGTGATCCTGGACAACACCCTGTCGTTCTCAACTAACATCAAGGCGGTGGCCCGTTCCTGTAGGTTCATGCTCTACAACATCCGCAGAGTACGACCCTGCCTCACACAGGAAGCCGCGCAGGTCCTAATCCAGGCACTTGTCATCTCCCGTCTGGATTACTGCAACTCGCTGTTGGCTGGGCTCCC
>NW_025746992.1:27500-42500 GCF_021184085.1 Oncorhynchus gorbuscha
TCAAACTCTAAAACCTTCTTCCTCCTTCTAAAAATAATTGTCTGTCGGTCCCCTGGCTCCTACAGAACTCATCGTTTCCACAGATTGTATCACTTTTCTGTGAAGAGGATACAATCAATCAAAGTGATGTTTCTGTCCCTGACATGTCGATAAAGAATTGGGAAATAGTTTATGTTTTCTTATATATATCCCAAAAAATGACAGTGTGTATGGAAATATCTCCACAGTCCAAACCATTATCAAACCTGGCAGAAGATGCTGCAAACATCCAATATGTAATGATTGTGATGAACTGAGGCTGATAATAAAAAACCAGAGGGTGAACTAAATAACTGAAAGAGATGAGCCAGTCATCTATGGTGCACCATAATCAACCCTCACAGAATCAACAACTGAATGCACATTGACGACAGGGGTTCACAAACAGTTATTGAGAATCATATAGACAGAGAGACAGATATATGACTTCTCATCATTGCTTTAGATTTGTGAAAATACAACAATTATGTTTGAATTCATGTTTTGGCAACTAATCAGACAATCTGGATCAGACCGCTACATATGTTTTTACTGCATGAATTATTTACATGCTTTAATGCAGTATATCTTCAAGCGATATATACACTGAGTGGTATTTTACAAAACATTAAGCACACCTTCCTAATATTGATTTGCTCCCACTTTTGCCCTCAGAACAGCCTCACTTCGTTGGGGCACGGACTCTACAAGGTGTCGAAAGCGTTCCACAGGGATGCTGGCCTATCTTAACTCCAAAGCTTCCAACTGTTGTGTAAGTTGGCTGGATGTCCTTTGGGTGGTGGACCACTGTTGATACACACAGGAAACTGTTCAGTGTGAAAACCCAGTGACGTTGCTGTTTTTGACACACTTACACCGGTGCGCTGGGCACTTACTACCATACCTCGTTCAAAGGCACTTCAATATGTTGTCTTGCTCATTCACACTCTGAATGGCACACATATACAATCTGTCTCAATTGTCTCAAGGCTTTAAAAATCATTATTTAATTATTTCTCTTCTCCTTTATCTACACCGATTGAAGTGGATTTTACAGGTGACATCAATAAGGGATCATAGATTCACCTGGTCAGTCTATTTCTTGGAAATGTTTTGTACACTCAGTATATATGAATACTTTCAGCTTTCTATTCAATGAATATATTGTTGTCCTGTGGATAGAGAACGTAAAAGGTTGTACGTTAGCCAACACATATCCTTGGATCCTATGGGTGAACTCTGGGTACATGTAAGTTGCAAATGAGTTTAGAATCAAGGTCAAGCGTGACAGTTTGATATGAGTGGCGTGATGATTGGTTGCCATTGACTGATATGTAGGGGTTAAACTGTCACAAGGTGTGGCTTATTATTCTTACAATGAACATCGATTGACTATATCGTCATTGATTTGTGTAGATTTGATTTTCACTACGGAGTGGAATCTGTAATCTGGCGTAGTCGGCAGGATTGGTTAAATGCTTAATCATCAGTAATCCCCCATGTTACACAATCACAGTGGGACAATTTGAAGAGTTTTATTCCAAAACACTACATATACATTATCATAAATGTTGGTAAATTAGCTTTTGTTATTTAATTAACTGATAAAATAGTTGGTACTATTTAATAATAGCAATTGGTTGTTCCCAGCTACAGACATGTATTTGTTTAAAATCTATCTGTCACGTAGAGTAGGCCAGAAGGCTAAACTGGATGGGGCCACAGTGTCTCCTGACCCCTCCTGTCTCAGCCTCCAGTATTTATGCTGCAGTAGTTTATGTGTCGGGGGGCTAGGGTCAGTTTGTTTATCTGGAGTACTTCTCCTGTCCTATTCGGTGTCCTGTGTAAATCTAAGTGTGCGTTCTCTAATTCTCTCCTTCTCTCCTTCTTTCTCTCTCTCGGAGGACCTGAGCCCTAGAACCATGCCCCAGGACTACCTGACATGATGACTCCTTGCTGTCCCCAGTCCACCTGGCCATGCTGCTGCTCCAGTTTCAACTGGCCTGGGCCCTAGGACCATGTCCCAGGACTACCTGACATGAGGACTCCTTGCTGTCCCCAGTCCACCTGGCCATGCTCCTGCTCCAGTTTCAACTGACCTGAGCCCTAGGACCGTGCCCCAGGACTACCTGACATGATGGCTCCTTGCTGTCCCCAGTCCACCTGACTGTGCTGCTGCTCCAGTTTCAACTGTTCTGCCTTATTATTATTTGACCATGCTGGTCATTTATGAACATTTGAACATCTTGGTCATTTTCTGTTATAATCTCTACCCGGCACAGCCAGAAGAGGACTGGCCACCCCACATAGCCCGGTTCCTCTCTAGGTTTCTTCCTAGGTTTTGGCCTTTCTAGGGAGTTTTTCCTAGCCACCGTGCTTTTACACCTGCATTGTTTGCTGTTTGGGGTTTTAGGCTGGGTTTCTGTACAGCACTTTGAGATATCAGCTGATGTACGAAGGGCTATATAAATAAATTTGATTTGATTTGATTTGATAACCTAACCTCTATCAAAATAAAAAGATGGCGGAACCGCAAAAGTTCTTCTGTGCAAATGTGTTTATTTACAAGTGATTCCGGAACAAAAAAACAACAGTACTGCCATCAACGTCTACCTTATGGGACAGCTTAAAAACAATGCTGCCCCATCCACAGCTCAATCCAAAACAAAAAAACCTCCCCAAAATCATCTCAAAAGGTAGCTTCTCCATTACCCCAACTTTGAGGAGGTATTTCTGACCCTGAATCTCAACTGTGAGCTCAGCTGTGGGCTGCTGTGACTGGTCACCATGGACACATTGGATCAGTGTCTGATGACCATAATCAATGTCATTAACAGGTACATTACCTTTTCTGATCAATGACAGGGAACTGCCGGTGTCAATCATTGCAGTAAGACTTTTACCATTCACTTTTACAGGTACCAAGCATGACCCTTCCCGAGTCTGTCTATTCTGAACACCATCCCCTCTCTGGGTACATAACAGTAACCCGAGAGCTTGGATTTACGTAGCGGACACATTGAAGCTTTGTGCCCCTGCTGCCGGCAGTAAAAACAGGTCAGACCCCTCCCATCAGAGCGAACTGCATGATCCCTTACCTCCCTCCCAGACACATAACCCCCAGAGTTACCTCCACCATCTCTGGCGTTTCTGATGTCCCTTGTGTCTCTGAGACTCCTTGGAGCGGGTGCTGCAGGTTGTGGTGGGCCCCCTTTACGTGCATTAAGATACTGCAGTGCAAGCTTGGCCGCCATAAGCCCGTCCTTGGGCTCGTGCTCTCGGACCCAGGTTCGAATGTCGTGTGGTAGAACTTGTAGAAGTTGCTCGAGGATGATGACCTCCCGATTTCGTCCTGTGTCTTCTCCCGGTCTAACCCATCGTCGGTAGAGACCCTTGAGGCGGTGGTACGTCTCTGTCGGCGACTCACCCGATGGCGTTGATGCAGCTCTGAAGCGTTGACGGTAGGTTTCCGGTGAGATGTCAAACTTCACCAGCAGCGCTTCCTTCAAGCCCTTGTAGACATTGGACAGCCCCTCATCCATTGCTGTGTAAGCCTCTAAGGCCTTGCCCGTGAGCAATGGGACAAGCCTGCAGGCCCACTCTACTTCAGGCCACTGCCACGTCTTAGCCATGCGCTCAAACCTCAGCAGGTAGTTTTCAATGTCCTCTCCCTGCTGGTATGAGGGCATCTCTGGCTCCTTCCTCAGGAATGCTGGAAGATGGACGTTAACACTGCTGGACTGGTCTCCTGGTGCTGGCCTCATTACTGCTTGGGGTGCCTGCTGTGGAGTTGAAGTCCCTGCTGCATCGAGCCTTTGTCGTCCTGGTGTTGGAAGACCCAATCTTGGGCTCTCACTGACGAGTTCCGCCTGGTGGGGAGCTGTGAGGATAGATTGGCGTAGGCCACGTAACTCCTGCTTGAGGTCTTCGTCCCTCCTCTCAAGGCAGGTGAAAAGTTGCTGAAAAAGGGTTACCATGGTTGGGTGTGGTTCTGGTCCCCCAACTGCTCCTTCAGTCAGCAGCTCACCCAGTTCTGGTTGTCTTTGGCCCCGCGGTCGGGCTCCTAGTTTCTCATACTTGACCTCTTCTTCACCAGACGATTCCATGGTATTCCACCCCGGTTCAACTTCAGGTACCTTTTCTGACAGTTGATGCTGTTGCTGAGAACGCAATCCTGTACGCATTCCTTTACCTCTCTTGTTGGAATTCACTGATTTGCGGTACGCCATCCCACCACTGCCACCATATGTCACGTAGAGTAGGCCAGAAGGCTAAACTGGATAACCTAACCTCTATCAAAATAAAAAGATGGCGGAACCGCAAAAGTTCTTCTGTGCAAAGGTGTTTATTTACAAGTGATTCCGGAACAAAAAACAACCGTACTGCCATCAACATCTATCTTATGGGACAGCTTAAAAACAATGCTGCCCCATCCACAGCTCAATCCAAAAATGCCTCTCCATGACTGAAAGAGAGGCTCCTTTTGTAGGGCTAGCCCCTCCCCTCAGAACAATTAACCCTAATTATTTAATCAATTAACCCTAATGAATTAATCCATTAACAATACAAACCTACATTTTCCATGAACTAAACATACTAAAGGATATACATTGCAACACGGTTTTAAACAATATCACAACATAACATTTACAACATTACATCACTACTGACAATATCTTTCAATATGCCCATATGCATTACTGAGCCATTTGGGACAGGCACTATAAAGCCAACCCAATTCCCTTAGCTCGGGTCCTTTTCCAGCATACCCGGAAGCTACAGAGATGGAGAGAGGAACAGAACAAACAAACAATGCGCTCATCCACAACATTGATAAGTATAATAATTATTGTATCTCTCAAATATGAACACTGACAGGTGTGAAATGCATGCACCAAGACAGAAGTTAATTTGTGTGTCGACCCACATTGTTAACTTATCTTATAATGGCGCAGGGAGGAGTGAAGAATATGTGTGTGCGTTAAAGAACCAAATGCTGCCCGCGGCCAGTGACGGACTTCTACGTCACACTATCACTTGATGGTTTCATTTCAGAGAGACAAATAATCATGTTTTTTTGCAAAATGCTGTATATCCTCCTCACTCTCAGAGAAATGAGTAGCACTGCTAGGTTTTACAGTCAAATGTAACAAATAACTACACGTTTTATGAAGAACAGTACAAATGATACAATTGTGACATCAATATCTAAAAAATGTAAAAACAAATGTTTTTCAATACAGTAATATGAGATCTGTAATGAATTTCCTCCTCTTCTTCCGAAGAGGAGAGGCGAAACGGATCAGAGGACCAATACGCGGCGTGGTAAGTGTCCATGGTTCTTTTAATACGTTAAGGTACACATGAACAACTGACTACAAAAAACAAGAAATGTGAAAACTCAAAACAGTCCTATCTGGTGCAAAGACAGAGACAGGAACAATCACCCACCAACACACAGTGAAACCCAGGCTACCTAAGTATGATTCTCAATCAGAGACAACTAATGACACCTGCCTCTGATTGAGAACCATACTAGGCCGAAACATAGAAATACCCAAAACCTAGAAAAACAAACATAGACTGCCCAACCAACTCACGCCCTGACCATACTAACTAAATACAAAACACAGGAAATAAAGGTCAGAACGTGACAAGATCTGTACGTAAAACATTTACATTTGACATTTGACTAATCTAGCAAATGCTCTTATCCAGAGCAACTTACAGTAATAATATCATTGTACTACAGTGGGCTAAATTAGGAGTTCTTGGTTGTTTTAAAAGGATCCAACACTTTTTGTTCTAATTTTTCGCCTGAAATGACAAACCCAAATCTAACTGCTTGTAGCTCAGGACCTGAAATGACAAACCCAAATCTAACTGCTTGTAGCTCAGGACCTGAAATGACATACCCAAATCTAACTGCTTGTAGCTCAGGACCTGAAATGACAAACCCAAATCTAACTGCTTGTAGCTCAGGACCTGAAATGACATACCCAAATCTAACTGCTTGTAGCTCAGGACCTGAAATGACATACCCAAATCTAACTGCTTGTAGCTCAGGACCTGAAATGACATACCCAAATCTAACTGCTTGTAGCTCAGGACCTGAAATGACATACCCAAATCTAACTGCTTGTAGCTCAGGACCTGAAATGACATACCCAAATCTAACTGCTTGTAGCTCAGGACCTGAAATGACAAACCCAAATCTAACTGCTTGTAGCTCAGGACCTGAAATGACATACCCAAATCTAACTGCTTGTAGCTCAGGACCTGAAATGACAAACCCAAATCTAACTGCTTGTAGCTCAGGACCTGAAATGACATACCCAAATCTAACTGCTTGTAGCTCAGGACCTGAAATGACATACCCAAATCTAACTGCTTGTAGCTCAGGACCTGAAATGACAAACCCAAATCTAACTGCTTGTAGCTCAGGACCTGAAATGACATACCCAAATCTAACTGCTTGTAGCTCAGGACCTGAAATGACATACCCAAATCTAACTGCTTGTAGCTCAGGACCTGAAATGACATACCCAAATCTAACTGCTTGTAGCTCAGGACCTGAAATGACATACCCAAATCTAACTGCTTGTAGCTCAGGACCTGAAATGACAAACCCAAATCTAACTGCTTGTAGCTCAGGACCTGAAATGACATACCCAAATCGAACTGCTTGTAGCTCAGGACCTGAAATGACATACCCAAATCTAACTGCTTGTAGCTCAGGACCTGAAATGACATACCCAAATCGAACTGCTTGTAGCTCAGGACCTGAAATGACAAACCCAAATCTAACTGCTTGTAGCTCAGGACCTGAAATGACATACCCAAATCTAACTGCTTGTAGCTCAGGACCTGAAATGACATACCCAAATCTAACTGCTTGTAGCTCAGGACCTGAAATGACATACCCAAATCTAACTGCTTGTAGCTCAGGACCTGAAATGACATACCCAAATCTAACTGCTTGTAGCTCAGGACCTGAAGCAAGGATATGCATATTTGAAAAGGAAACACTTTGAAGTTTGTGGAAATTTAAAACGAATGTAGGAGAATATAACATATTAGATCTGGTAAAATATAATACAAAGAAAAAAACATTATTATTATTTTATTTTTCTACTATCATCTTTGAAATGCAAGAGAAAGGCCATAATGTATTATTCCAGCCAAGGCGCAATGTATATGTTGGCCACTAGTTGGCAGCAGCAGTATATGTGCAAAGGTTTAGACTGATCCAATGAACCGTTGCATTTCTGTTCAAAGTTTTGTATCAAGACTGCCCAAATGTGCCAGATTGGTTTATTAACACATTTTCTAGTTCATAACTGTGCATGCTCCTCAAACAATGGCATGATATTATTTTACTGTAAGAGCCAATGTAAATTGGACAGTGCAGTTAGATAATGTAAGCTTGTTGGCAATATCAGATACAGTTGAAATTGGCAGTTAACATACACCTTAGCCAAATACATTTAAACTCAGTTTTTCAAAATTCCTGACATTTAATCCTCATACAAATTCCCTGTCTTAGATCAGTTAGGATCCTCACTTTATTTTAAGAATGTGAAATGTCAGAATAATAGTAGAGAGAATTATTTATTTCAGCTTGTATTTCTTTCATCACATTCCCAGTGGGTCAGAAGTTTACATACACCTAATAAGTATTTGGTAGCATTGCCTTTGAATTGTTTAAACAAATCTACTTTGAAACAAGTGTCGACCTCACACACCCAACAATGTTTCATCACTAGACACAATCTGACCAACAATGACACAATCTGACCAACAATGACACAATCTGACCAACAATGTTTCATCACTAGACACAATCTGACCAACAATGTTTCATCACTAGACACAATCTGACTAACAATGTTACATCACTAGACACAATCTGACCAACAATGATACATCACTAGACACAATCTGACTAACAATGATACATCACTAGACACAATCTGACCAACAATGTTTCATCACTAGACACAATCTGACCAACAATGTTTCATCACTAGACACAATCTGACTAACAATGTTACATCACTAGACACAATCTGACCAACAATGATACATCACTAGACACAATCTGACCAACAATGTTACATCACTAGACACAATCTGACCAACAATGATACATCACTAGACACAATCTGACCAACAATGATACATCACTAGACACAATCTGACCAACAATGATACATCACTAGACACAATCTGACCAACAATGATACATCACTAGACACAATCTGACCAACAATGATACATCACTAGACACAATCTGACCAACAATGATACAATCTGACCAACAATGATACATCACTAGACACAATCTGACCAACAATGATACATCACTAGACACAATCTGACCAACAATGATACAATCTGACCAACAATGATACATCACTAGACACAATCTGACCAACAATGATACAATCTGACCAACAATGATACATCACTAGACACAATCTGACCAACAATGATACAATCTGACTAACAATGTTACATCACTAGACACAATCTGACCAACAATGATACATCACTAGACACAATCTGACCAACAATGTTTCATCACTAGACACAATCTGACCAACAATGATACATCACTAGACACAATCTGACCAACAATGATACATCACTAGACACAATCTGACCAACAATGATACATCACTAGACACAATCTGACCAACAATGATACATCACTAGACACAATCTGACCAACAATGATACATCACTAGACACAATCTGACCAAAAATGATACATCACTAGACACAATCTGACCAACAATGATACATCACTAGACACAATCTGACCAACAATGATACATCACTAGACACAATCTGACCAACAATGATACATCACTAGATACAATCTGACCAACAATGATACATCACTAGACACAATCTGACCAACAATGATACATCACTAGACACAATCTGACCAACAATGATACATCACTAGACACAATCTGACCAACAATGATACAATCTGACCAACAATGATACATCACTAGACACAATCTGACCAACAATGATACAATCTGACCAACAATGATACATCACTAGACACAATCTGACCAACAATGATACATCACTAGACACAATCTGACCAACAATGATACAATCTGACCAACAATGATACATCACTAGACACAATCTGACCAACAATGATACAATCTGACCAACAATGATACATCACTAAACACAATCTGACCAACAATGATACATCACTAGACACAATCTGACCAACAATGATACATCACTAGACACAATCTGACCAACAATGATACAATCTGACCAACAATGACACAATCTGACAAACAATGTTTCATCACTAGACACAATCTGACCAACAATGATACATCACTAGACACAATCTGACCAACAATGTTTCATCACTACACACAATCTGACCAACAATGATACAATCTGACCAACAATGTTTCATCACTACACACAATCTGACCAACAATGTTTCATCACTACACACAATCTGACCAACAATGATACATCACTAGACACAATCTGACCAACAATGATACATCACTAGACACAATCTGACCAACAATGATACATCACTAGATACAATCTGACCAACAATGATACATCACTAGACACAATCTGACTAACAATGATACATCACTAGACACAATCTGACCAACAATGATACATCACTAGACACAATCTGACCAACAATGATACAATCTGACCAACAATGATACATCACTAGACACAATCTGACCAACAATGATACAATCTGACCAACAATGATACATCACTAGACACAATCTGACCAACAATGATACATCACTAGACACAATCTGACCAACAATGATACAATCTGACCAACAATGATACATCACTAGACACAATCTGACCAACAATGATACAATCTGACCAACAATGATACATCACTAGACACAATCTGACCAACAATGATACATCACTAGACACAATCTGACCAACAATGATACATCACTAGACACAATCTGACCAACAATGATACATCACTAGACACAATCTGACCAACAATGTTTCATCACTAGACACAATCTGACCAACAATGATACATCACTAGACACAATCTGACCAACAATGATACATCACTAGACACAATCTGACCAACAATGATACATCACTAGACACAATCTGACCAACAATGATACATCACTAGACACAATCTGACCAACAATGATACATCACTAGACACAATCTGACCAACAATGATACATCACTAGACACAATCTGACCAACAATGATACATCACTAGACACAATCTGACCAACAATGATACATCACTAGACACAATCTGACCAACAATGATACATCACTAGACACAATCTGACCAACAATGTTTCATCACTAGACACAATCTGACCAACAATGATACAATCTGACCAACAATGACTCAATCTGACCAACAATGTTTCATCACTAGACACAATCTGACCAACAATGATACATCACTAGACACAATCTGACCAACAATGTTTCATCACTACACACAATCTGACCAACAATGATACAATCTGACCAACAATGTTTAATCACTACACACAATCTGACCAACAATGACACAATCTGACCAACAATGTTTCATCACTACACACAATCTGACCAACAATGATACAATCTGACCAACAATGACACAATCTGACCAACAATGTTTCATCACTAGACACAATCTGACCAACAATGTTACAATCTGACCAACAATGACACAATCTGACCAACAATGTTTCATCACTACACACAATCTGACCAACAATGTTACATAAGGATAGGATCACACAGGATGTAATGTACTTGAGTTGGCAAGCGAGTTGCTATTAAATACAGTACGCATTGCATTGACACACACACACACACACACACACACACACACACACACACACACACACACACACACACACACACACACACACACACACACACACACACACACACACACACACACACACACACACACACACACACACACACACACACACACACACACACACACACACACACACACACACACGCTCTTCATATTTATGCATGAGCCTACTATACTGTGGTGTGATCAGTGTGGATTGCTTGTTTGCCCTTTAAGTGTCACATGTACAGTATTAATAACTCTATTTTTTCAGCTGTCAGATCCCCTGAAATAATCTGCATTCAACAACTGCCCTGTGGGCCAGACCCAGAATAGATGTCTGAATAATAAACGGTATTCTCCCTCTTATGTGTAAGTGTCAGTGTTACAGTGTGATTCTTTGTATAAATAATTAGACCTGAAAGAATAGGAATTTATATTGTAGGCAAATCCAATGTACACACCAACTGAAAACGTTGTATTAATCAACAGTCAAGTACTGTAAGTTGAGCCTCATACATAATGAATTGGAGCTCAAACCTCATGGGTTCAGTGGATAGAAAACAGGAGACAACTCAAGTACAGTTACACTCTGAGTCTAATGCAACCTGATAGCGCTGCAGAATGGAATTGTTTTTAAATCATTAGGGAGTAAATGATTCATTATCAGTTCGAAAGGGGTTTATTTCAGTTTGAGAATATTTTACTTTTTCACAGGATTCAACTTTTGTAAAAACGTACATATTAGATTAGCGTTATACTGCACCATATACAACGGGTTCCTGAAATACCCCGGGACCAATGTCAGACTTAAATTCCCCAGGACCAATGTCAAGCTGAAATACCCCGGGACCAATGTCAAACTTAAATACCCCAGGACCAATGTCTAGCTGAAACACCCCGGGACCAATGTCAAACTTAAATACCCCATGACCAACGTAAAAAAATAGTAGTTCAGCTGTTTGAAGTTGGTGTACAAAAACGAAAGTAAAAGACGCAGAAACGAAACTTAAACACTTGAGCATAGAAAAAAGCATATATAGAAAAGATCTGCCACTTCTTAGACTTGCTTTCTTTGAGAATGACAGATCTATAACAACATTTCTATGTGAATCAGAACAGCAAATCAACATCTCAACCCATCTCAACCCAGCACAGAGCTTATTACTGACCCAGCAAATCAACATCTAGAACCCAGCAAGGAGCTTATTACTGACCCAGCAAATCAACGTCTCAACCCAGAACAGAGCTCATTACTGACCCAGCAAATCAACATCTCAACCCAGAACAGAGCTCATTACTGACCCAGCAAATCAACGTCTCAACCCAGCACAGAGCTTATTACTGACCCAGCAAATCAACATCTAGAACCCAGCAAGGAGCTCATTACTGACCCAGCAAATCAACATCTAGAACCCAGCAAGGAGCTCATTACTGACCCAGCAAATCAACATCTAGAACCCAGCAAGGAGCTCATTACTGACCAAGCAAATCAACATCTAGAACCCAGCAAGGAGCTCATTACTGACCCAGCAAATCAACATCTAGAACCCAGCAAGGAACTCATTACTGACCAAGCAAATCAAATCAAATCAAATCAAATCAAATCAAATTTATTTATATAGCCCTTCGTACATCAGCTGATATCTCAAAGTGCTGTACAGAAACCCAGCCTAAAACCCCAAACAGCAAACAATGCAGGTGTAAAAGCACGGTGGCTAGGAAAAACTCCCTAGAAAGGCCAAAACCTAGGAAGAAACCTAGAGAGGAACCGGGCTATGTGGGGTGGCCAGTCCTCTTCTGGCTGTGCCGGGTAGAGATTATAACAGAACATGACCAAGATGTTCAAATGTTCATAAATGACCAGCATGGTCAAATAATAATAAGGCAGAACAGTTGAAACTGGAGCAGCAGCACAGTCAGATGGACTGGGGACAGCAAGGAGCCATCATGTCAGGTAGTCCTGGGGCACGGTCCTAGGGCTCAGGTCCTCCGAGAGAGAGAAAGAAAGAGAGAATTAGAGAGAGCATATGTGGGGTGGCCAGTCCTCTTCTGGCTGTGCCAGGTGGAGATTATAACAGAACGTGGCCAAGATGTTCAAATGTTCATAAATGACCAGCATGGTTGAATAATAGTAAGGCAGAACAGTTGAAACTGGAGCAGGAGCATGGCCAGGTGGACTGGGGACAGCAAGGAGTCCTCATGTCAGGTAGTCCTGGGACATGGTCCTAGGGCCCAGGCCAGTTGAAACTGGAGCAGCAGCATGGCCAGGTGGACTGGGCACAGCAAGGAGTCATCATGTCAGGTAGTCCTGGGGCATGGTTCTAGGGCTCAGGTCCTCCGAGAGAGAGAAAGAAAGAGAGAAGGAGAGAATTAGAGAACGCACACTTAGATTTACACAGGACACCGAATAGGACAGGAGAAGTACTCCAGATAAACAAACTGACCCTAGCCCCCCGACACATAAACTACTGCAGCATAAATACTGGAGGCTGAGACAGGAGGGGTCAGGAGACACTGTGGCCCCATCCGAGGACACCCCCGGACAGGGCCAAACAGGAAGGATATAACCCCACCCACTTTGCCAAAGCACAGCCCCCACACCACTAGAGGGAAATCTTCAACCACCAACTTACAAATCAACATCTAGAACCCAGCACAGAGCTCATTACTGACCCAGCAAATCAACATCTAGAACCCAGCAAGGAACTCATTACTGACCCAGCAAATCAACATCTAGAACCCAGCAAGGAGCTCATTACTGACCCATCAAATCAACGTCTCAACCCAGCACAGAGCTCATTACTGACCCATCAAATCAACATCTAGAACCCAGCAAGGAGCTCATTACTGACCCATCAAATCAACGTCTCAACCCAGCACAGAGCTCATTACTGACCCATCAAATCAACGTCTCAACCCAGCACAGAGCTCATTACTGACCCAGCAAATCAACATCTAGAACCCAGCAAGGAACTCATTACTGACCCAGCAAATCAACATCTAGAACCCAGCAAGGAGCTCATTACTGACCCATCAAATCAACGTCTCAACCCAGCACAGAGCTCATTACTGACCCATCAAATCAACGTCTCAACCCAGAACAGAGCTCATTACTGACCCAGCAAATCAACATCTAGAACCCAGCAAGGAACTCATTACTGACCCAGCAAATCAACGTCTCAACCCAGCACAGAGCTCATTACTGACCCATCAAATCAACGTCTCAACCCAGAACAGAGCTCATTACTGACCCAGCAAATCAACATCTAGAACCCAGCAAGGAACTCATTACTGACCCAGCAAATCAACGTCTCAACCCAGCACAGAGCTCATTACTGACCCAGCAAATCAACGTCTCAACCCAGCACAGAGCTCATTACTGACCCAGCAAATCAACATCTAGAACCCAGCAAGGAACTCATTACTGACCCAGCAAATCAACGTCTCAACCCAGCACAGAGCTCATTACTGACCCAGCAAATCAACGTCTCAACCCAGCACAGAGCTCATTACTGACCCAGCAAATCAACGTCTCAACCCAGCACAGAGCTCATTACTGACCCATCAAATCAACGTCTCAACCCGAAGAGTAATGCAGAGTACGAGCTTACAGTTTTCAACAACGGTTACATCCTACTGCTCATTCACTCGTTGTACCACACTGCTGTGTTTATAGCACCTGAAATGAGAGGCTGTGTTCAACTCAGACCGAGTAATGAGGGTTAGTGGTTGTTCCCTCCAAGCGGACTTGTTTCTCTTGGCCCGCGGCTTCACAACTCTTAGCGTAGGTGCTGAAAGTCAAAGAGTTCAACTCTTGACATTCGTTGGCTCTGAAAAAAAAGTGTTACCACATTCAAATGTGTCTCTAAAGGTTTCAATGACTCTTTGGTTTGCTTAGCGTTGCCGCGTTGCCAAGAACCTCGGGGAGGGAAAGGCGAGAGTTTAAAGAATGGACAATTACTAACATTCCGGAATGAGAATGTGGATCATTATTCAGACCAGTTGTTTATGGGTGTTTGTTCTCTTCACTGAAACGCTGTTCTTGCTAAATTGGAAAGTTATGTTACACATTATACGTGATTACAGCTGGTCGTTTCTTACACGTACAT
>NW_025746992.1:47500-70000 GCF_021184085.1 Oncorhynchus gorbuscha
ACGATGATGAGATCCTGAGGCCCGTTGTCATGCCGTTCATCCACCACCATCACCTCATGTTTCAGCATGATAATGCACAGGCCCCATGTCACAGGGATCTGTACACAATTCCCGGAAGCTAAAAATGGCCCAGTTCTTCCATGGCCTGCAGACTCACCAGACATGTCACACGTTGAGCATGTTTGGGATGCTCTGGATCGACGTGTAGGACAGGGTGTTCCAGTTCCCACCAATATTCATCAACTTCGCACAGCAACTGAAGATCAGTGGTTAAAATTGGTAAAAATATAAAAGACTAGAGGGCCTAGAGGACAGACCTCTCCCCATCTTTACAACCATTGAATATATATGTTTTGACCATGACCGTTTACAATATAAGGTAATGTCAAGTAATTTAGTCTCCTCAACTTGTTCAACAGCCACAACATTCATTACTAGATTCAGCTGAGGACTAGCACTTAAGGAATTATTTGTACCAATTACAATGCTCTTGTTTTAGAAATGTTCAGGACCAGTTTCTTTATTGGCCACCCATTCCAAAAACAGACTGCAACTCATTAAGGGTTTCAATGACTTCATTAGCTGTTGTTACTGATGCATATGTGGTTGAATCATCAGCATACATGGACACACAAGCTTCGTTTAATGCCAGTGGCAGGTCATTGGTAAAAATATAAAAGACTAGAGGGCCTAGAGAGCTGCCCTGCAGTACACCATGCTTTTCATGTTTAACAATAGAGACGCTTCCATTAAAGAAAACACTGAGTTCTATTAGATAAATAGCTTTGAATCCAGCCATTAACAAGCTTTCTCAAAAACAGGTTATGGTCAATAATATTAAAGGCTGCACTGAAATCTAACAGTACAGCTCCCACAATCTTCTTATTATCAATTTCTTTAAACCAATCATCAGTCATTTGTGTCAGTACAGTACATGTTGAGTGCCCTTTCTCTATAAGCATGCTGAAAGTCTAAAGTCTATAAATCCCAGACAGTGTCACCAGCAAAGCACCCGATACCATCACACCTCCTCCTCCATGTTTCATGGTGGGAACCGCACATGCGGAGATCATCAATTCACTCTGCATCTCACAGCGGTCAAAGACACAGCGGTCAAATTTAGACTAGTCAGACCAAAGGACCGATTTCCACCGATCTAATGTCCATTGCTCGTGTTTCTTGGCCCAAGCAAGTCTCTCTTATTATTGGTGTCCTTTTTTAGTGGTTTCTTTGCAGCATTTCGACGATGAAGACCTGAGTCACGCAGTCTCTTAACAGTTGATGTTGAGATGTGTCTGTTACTTGAACTCTGTGAAGCATTTATTTGGGCTGCAATTTCTGAGGCTAATGAACTTATCTTCTGCAGCAGAGGTAACTCTGGGTCTTCCTTTCCTGTGGCCGTCCTCATGAGAGCCAGTTTCATCAACGAGCTCAATGGTTTTTGCGACTGCACTTTCAAAGTTCTTCAAATTTTCCGCATTGACGAACATTCATGTCTTAAGAAGGAAAGAAATGCCACTATTCAACTTTTAACAAGGCACACTGAAATGCATTCCAGGTGACTACATCATGAAGCTGGTTGAGAGAATGCCAAGCGTGTGCAAAGCCATCATCAAGGCAAAGGGTGGCTATTTTGAAGAATCTCAAATATATTTTAATTTGTTTAACACTTTTTGGTCACTACATGATTCCATATGTTTTATTTCATAGTTTTGATGTCGTCACTATTATTCTACATTGTAGAAAATAGTTTAAAAAATAAAGAAAAACCCTGGAATGAGTTGGTGTGTTCAAACGTTTCACTGGTACTGAATATAAAAACTACTGGAAGCCCTATGTAAACCAATGGGAATAGTAATGGTATGGAATATACCGGAAAACTACTGGAAGCCCTATGTAAACCAATGGGAATAGTAATGGTATGGAATATACCGGAAAACTACTGGAAGCCCTATGTAAACCAATGGGAATAGTAATGGTATGGAATATACCGGAAAACTACTGGAAGCCCTATGTAAACCAATGGGAATAGTAATGGTATGGAATATACCGGAAAACTACTGGAAGCCCTATGTAAACCAATGGGAATAGTAATGGTATGGAATATACCGGAAAACTACTGGAAGCCCTATGTAAACCAATGGGAATAGTAATGGTATGGAATATACCGGAAAACTACTGGAAGCCCTATGTAAACCAATGGGAATAGTAATGGTATGGAATATACCGATATAAAACACTACAAACAACATTCAGATTGGAACAGAGTCTGTAACAATATCCCAATGTCCTCCTGAATATTAATCTTCTACTAAAACATTACAAATCATTTACAGATTATATTTGACTCTGCGGAAACGCTGACAATTTAAACTTGGTCCTACTCCAAATTGTCTGTTGTGTTCTCAAATAAATATTGGAACCTAAATGCACATGAGGGACTGCCCCAGTGTGAAGAGCTCCTGGTCACATGATGTGGGACTGCCCCAGTGTGAAGAGCTCCTGGTCACATGACGTGGGACTGCCCCAGTGTGAAGAGCTCCTGGTCACATGATGTGGGACTGCCCCAGTGTGATGACTTCCTGGTCACATGACGTGGGACTGCCCCAGTGTGATGACTTCCTGGTCACATGACGTGGGACTGCCCCAGTGTGAAGACCTCCTGGTCACATGACGTGGGACTGCCCCAGTGTGAAGACCTCCTGGTCACATGACGTGGGACTGCCCCAGTGTGAAGACCTCCTGGTCACATGACGTGGGACTGCCCCAGCATGACGACTTCCTGGTCACATGACATGGGACTACCCCAATGTGAAGACCTTTTAGTCACAGCTTGACAGGTGTGTGTGGAACATAGTGGGTGTTGCCGTTCCATATCTCCCCGATACATTACTGTTGAACGATGACTCTTCACTGACTCTCACCCCAGAAATAAGTATGTTAGTCTGGACTCACTGTGGCAAAAATGATGTTGGTGACCAGATGGAAGCTCAGCATAACTCAATGGCTACAAAACTTCCTTGACGTCCTTTCATTAGAGCTAATAGATGCATTCAACAGAACAATCCAAAAGGTTTTTACGAGTTAATTTAATGTAATTGTGTTTTGAATTCATCAGTTTTATTTTGAACGTCGGATATATTCAGGCTGATTCTATACGTGTGCCTTGGTCCCACAGAAATATTACCAACAGAAGATGAGTTACCCAGGATGTTTTGTTTCATGTATAGATATGTTCATAACATGAAGCAGTGGGGGTAGGAATGGGTTACGCCTACTGAGGAGGGAGGGAGAGGGAGATGCCTACTGAGGAGGGAGGGAGAGGGGAGATGCCTACTGAGGATGGAGGGAGAAGGGAGAAGCCTGCTGAGGAGGGAGGGAGAGGGGAGACGCCTACTGAGGAGGGAGGGAGAGGGAAGACGCCTACTGAGGAGGGAGGGAGAGGGGAGATGCCTACTGAGGAGGGAGGGAGAGGGGAGGCACCTACTGAGGATGGAGGGAGAGGGGAGACGCCTACTGAGGAGGGAGGGAGATGGGGAGATGCCTACTGAGGAGGGAGGGAGAGGGGGAGACGCCTACTGAGGAGGGAGGGAGATGGGAGAGACAGTACCTATCCATTTTCTTTCTCTAATGTTTTTTGTTTCTTTATATATATATATTTAGGAAAATAAATGATAATAATAATAAAAAGTTGGTCACAATAGTACATATATATTTTTAGGAAAATCTGAAATGTATTGAGTCAATAAGTACTCAATCCTTTGCCATAACAAGCCTAAATAAGTTCAGTAGTGACAATTTGGTAACAAATCACATAATAAGTTGCATGGACTCACTCTGTGTGCAGTAATAGTGTTTAACATGATTTTTAAATGACTACCCTATCTCTGTACCCCACAATTACAATGATCTGGAATGTTCAGGAGGTGTTCCAATAGTTCACAAAGAAGGACACCTACTGGTAGATGTTTTTTTTAAAGCAGACATTGAAGATCCCTTTTGAGCATGGTGCAGATATTAATTACAATTTGGATGTTGTATCAATATACACCCAGTCACTACAAAGATACAGTTGCCCTTCCTAACTCAGTTGCCGGAGAGGAAGGAAACAGGCAATGGCGATTTTAAAACAGTTAAAGAGTTTAATGGCTGTGATAGGATAAAACTGAGGATGGATCAACAGCATTGGAGGTTCTCCACAATATTAACCTAGTTGACCGAGTGAAAATATTCCAAAACATGTTATCAATGACACACTAAAGTAATACTGCAAAATATGTGTCAAAGAAATTCACTTTTTGTCCTGAATACAAAGCATGGTGGGCGGGTGGGTGGGTAAGTAGGTAGGCAGGTGAGTAGGTGAGTAGGTGGGTAGGTAGACCGAGGAGTTGAAGTCAGAACAAGGAACTATTATCATAAATGATTATTAATCCGTCGAGGGACAGGATACTTGGCATTTTAATGGAATCTTATATTTCTCTTAATGATTTTTTTTTTGCAAATGGTTGTCTGATTATAACATGATTTAGGCGTTTTATCTTAATAGGATATGAGAAGCTATTAGCTGGATGTGTCTCTGTCAGTCAGTCCGTCCGTCGTTCTTTAGAGAGCGAGAGCCCCGAAGCTCAGTAATATTGAAACCATTAACAGGGTTTGATGTACATTACACTGTTACAAGACGGACTGCAATGCTCCATGAATAAATATGGCCTTTTATATTGGAGCGCTTTGCCTTGAAGCTCTATGACGGTCCTGATGAGTGGCTGAATAAAGGGATGTCTCTCTTCATCTCCTCACAGTGATGTCATGACGACTGTAGTTCATCCAATTATTCACGTGTGTCAAAAGGACGTGTTACATAACCGTGGGAGATTTTATAATTGATGCATGTTATGTCTATTCATAAACACGGATAAACCTTGATCTCAGTAAGATGCTGGGTGGTATTCTAGACATCGCCCCTCAGAAGAAGTGACATCTCCCCTCAGAAGAAGTGAATGAAAAGGCATCTCCCCTCAGAAGAAGTGCATAGAATGTGTTCTAAATGGTACACTACTCCGTACGTAATGCACTCAGCGTGCACTGCTCCCGGCCCACCACAGGAGTCGCTGGTGCGCGATGAGACAAGGATATCCCTACCGGCCAAGCCCTCCCTAACCCAGACGATGCTAGGCCAATAGTGCGTCGTCACATGGACCTCCCGGTAGCGGCCGGCTGTCGACAGAGCCTGGACTCAAACCCAGAGTCTCTGGTGGCACAGCTAGCACTGCGATGGAGTGCTCTAGACCACTGGGCCAACATATCTTCTTAGACAAAGTGCAGAAGTGCAACACTGTACCCTTGACAAGGGGATATGACCAATGTCCTGGAGGCTGTCTCAGACTAAAGGTGGCGTAGTCTCCAGCCTGTAGCTCAGGCAGGAAGCTGATGATTCTGCCCTCGGTGAGCAGTTCTAGAGCTGAATCAGTCCTGAACAGCCAATCAAATGGCTTCCCAGACTATTTGCTCCCCCTCCTCTTTTAACGCTGCTTCTACTCTCTGTTTATTATCTATGCATAGTCACTTTAACTCTGCCTACATGTACATACTACCTCAATTACCTCGACTAATCTGTGCCTCCGCACATTGACTCTGTACCGGTACCCCCTGTATATAGCCTCGCTACTGTTATTTTAGTGCTGCTCTTTAATAATTATTTGTTATTTATTTGTTTGTTTTTTTACTTAACACTTATTTTTTCTTTAAACTACATAGTTGTTGAAGGCTTTGTAAGTAAAGCATTTCACTATAAGGTCTGAATTCCTGATGTATTTGGCAAATGTGACAAATAAAATTAGATTAGATTTGATTTGTCCGCATCCCAAATGACACTTCATCCATCGTACAGGGAACTATTTTCTACCCATAATGTAGTGCACTACGTAGGGAATAGGGCGCCATTGGGGACACACCCCCTAGAGCATGTCTGGCTCTAACCTCCCCGTCTGCTATTAGAGAAGACACGGTCACCCATTGAACCTATACAGCTATACAGCACACTGAAGAATACAGAAACAGCTGATAATGACCACTCCGCTATTCATGCATAGAATCTGACTGTCTGAGAAGCTCTGGGCTCTGTGTTCACTGTCTATATAGGAGACAGTTCTAGAACACTAAGGTTTCATGCATAGAATCTGACTGTCTGAGAAGCTCTGGGCTCTGTGTTCACTGTCTATATAGGAGACAGTTCTAGAACACTAAGGTTTCATGCATAGAATCTGACTGTCTGAGAAGCTCTGGGCTCTGTGTTCACTGTCTATATAGGAGACAGTTCTAGAACACTAAGGTTTCATGCATAGAATCTGACTGTCTGAGAAGCTCTGGGCTCTGTGTTCACTGTCTATATAGGAGACAGTTCTAGAACACTAAGGTTTCATGAGAATCTGACTGTCTAAAAGCTCTTCCCAATTCTCGTGATAAAAATCACAACAGCTAAACACTAAACTTTTACAATCTGACTGTTGAGAAGCTCTCTCTGTGTTCACTGTATATAGGAGACAGTTCTAGAACACTAAAAGGTTTTGAAATATCTGACTGATTGAGAAGCTCTGAGAACTGATTCACTGTCATAGTGGAGACAGTTCTAGAACACTAAGGTTTCATGCATAGAATCTGACAGTCTGAGAAGCTCTGGGCTCTGTGTTCACTGTCATCTGAGACAGTTCTAGAACACCAAGGTTTCATGGAGAACTTGACTGTCTGAGAAGCTCTGGGCTCTGTGTTCATGTCTGTAAAGACAGTTCTAGAACACTAAGGTTTCATGCATAGAATCTGACTGTCTGAGAAGCTCTGGGCTCTGTGTTCACTGTATATAGGAGACAGTTCTAGAACCCTAAGGTTTCATGCATAGAATCTGACTGTCTGATGATTGGTACATCTGAGAACTGCTCTGGGCTTCTGTGCTCACTGTCTATGTAATAGGGGAGTTCTAGAACTCTAAGGTTGAGCTGTGATAAAAGGCCTGATTCCCAAACGTGATAAAAATCATTGACAGTGGAATCAAATTTCACAACAGTTAAACAAATATCGTTGATGTTGATGTAAAAAAAAATTAAAAGCTTTTGAAATATCAATAATTGATTGGTACATCTGAGAACTGATACCCAGAGTGGAGACTTGACAGTGGAGACAGACACCCTTTACATATGTAAAACGAGGGATCTGATTGGTACATCTGAGAACTGATACCCAGAGTGGAGACTTGACAGTGGAGACAGACACCCTTTACATATGTAAAACGAGGGATCTGATTGGTACATCTGAGAACTGATACCCAGAGTGGAGACTTGACAGTGGAGACAGAGACCCTTTACATATGTAAAACGAGGGATCTGATTGGTACATCTGAGACCTGATACCCAGAGTGGAGACTTGACAGTGGAGACAGACACCCTTTACATATGTAAAACGAGGGATCTGATTGGTACATCTGAGAACTGATACCCAGAGTGGAGACTTGACAGTGGAGACAGACACCCTTTACATATGTAAAACGAGGGATCTGATTGGTACATCTGAGACCTGATACCCAGAGTGGAGACTTGACAGTGGAGACAGACACCCTTTACATATGTAAAACGAGGGATCTGATTGGTACATCTGAGACCTGATACACAGAGTGGAGACTTGACAGTGGAGACAGACACCCTTTACATATGTAAAACGAGGGATCTAATTGTTTACCATGTGTGTTTGTTACCCTTATCTCTCCCTGTGCTGCAGTTCAACCCTGTTGGCAGAGTCAACATGTTGTGACTGGGTTTAAGACTGTCCGACACACATCTATGTGTCTCTTTAGTCAAGTCTATTAAAAACTGTCCAATAGTTACAAACCTACTTTTATCCCCCTGTCTTTTAGCTCCTTGTTTTTAAAACAACGTAAACAGATTAAACTCAGAAGGGAGCTGAAGAAATATAAAATATATAATATAAAATACAAAGGAAATAAAAAATAAGTGTTGAATTTTCAAGAATAGATAAAGTAAATAATTTATATATACATGCAGATCTTACATTGATTCTTAGATGATTTCATCAGACATCAGGGTTTTTGTCCTCTGACAACAACCCTTGTGATTCCATAAACTTAAAGAGCGAACCCTGTTTTATTACAACATAAATACAACAGTTTGGTTCAACCGCAGGATGAAAGGCAAACAGCCCCTCTGAACATTGAATGTAAGGCCTATGTGCTCACATCCTTCAGACGAGCATCAGTGACACGGAGAAGAAGAAAGGCTTCTAGTTTCCAACAACATGTATGTACTGTAGTCTACGTCCTTAATGCTTTATATTATCCTGTTTCATAACAAAAACAGAAAGAAAGAAAGATGAAGAGAGAGAGTGCACACACGCAAGAGAGAGAGAGTAAGGCAGAGAGAGAGAGTGTGTGCACACGCGCAAGAGAGAGAGAGTAAGACAGAGAGAGAGTGTGTGCACGCGCAAGAGAGAGAGAGTAAGGCAGAGAGAGAGAGAGTGTGTACACGCGCAAGAGCAAGAGAGAGAGAGTAAGACCGAGAGAACGATAGACAGAGAGAACAAGGGAAAGAGAGACAGAGAGAAAAAGATGGAGAGAGTGTGTGCACGCACGCAAGAGAGAGAAGAGTAAGGCAGAGAGAGAGAGTGAAAGACAGAGAAGAGAGAGGGAAGTAAGACAGAGAAGACAAAGAGTGTAGTGCACGAGGCAAGAGAGAATGGAGAGAAGGACAGAGAGAGAGAGAGTGAGCAGGTAGACGCGCAAGAGAAAGAGAGAGAGAGAGTAAGACCGAGAGAACGATAGACAGAGAGAACAAAAGAAAGAGAGACAGAGAGAAAGAAAGAGAGAGAGAGGGAAGGAGAGAGGAAGACAAAGAGAACGATAGAACGAGGCACAGAGAGAATGGAAGACAGAGACAGAGAGACAGAGAGACAGAGAGCAGGAGAGAGGGGCAGGAGAGAGAAAGAAAGAGAGAGAGAGAGTAAGACAAAGAGAAAGATAGAACGAGAGACAGAGAGAACGGTAGACAGAGAGAAAGAAAGACAGAGAGACAGAGAAAGACAGAGAGACAGAGAGAAACAGAGAGACAGAGAGAACGGTAGACAGAGAGAAAGAAAGACAGAGAGACAGAGAGACAGAGAGAGACAGAGAGACAGAGAGAACGGTAGACAGAGAGAACGGTGGACAGAGAGACAGAGAGACAGAGACAGAGAGAACGGTAGACAGAGAGAAAGAAAGACAGAGAGACAGAGAAAGACAGAGAGACAGAGAGAAACAGAGAGACAGAGAGAACGGTAGACAGAGAGAAAGAAAGACAGAGAGACAGAGAAAGACAGAGAGACAGAGAGAACGGTAGACAGAGAGAAAGAAAGACAGAGAGACAGAGAAAGACAGAGAGACAGAGAGACAGAGAGAGACAGAGAGACAGAGAGACAGTAGACAGAGAAAGCTGTGGACAGAGAGACAGAGAGAGAGAGAGAGACAGAGACAGAGAGAAAGGTAGACAGAGAGAAAGAAAGACAGAGAGACAGAGAAAGACAGAGAGACAGAGAGAAACAGAGAGACAGAGAGAACGGTAGACAGAGAGAACGGTAGACAGAGAGAACGGTAGACAGAGAGACAGAGAGACAGAGAGACAGAGAGACTGGTAGAAAGAGAGACAGAGAGAGACAAGTCACTTGGCTCTGTCATAACCTCACATGGTCTCTCTTATCATTGCTATGCAGACGACACACAATTAATCTTCTCCTTTCCCCCTTCTGATGACCAGGTGGCGAATCGCATCTCTGCATGTCTGGCAGACATATCAGTGTGGATGACGGATCACCACCTCAAGCTGAACCTCGGCAAGACGGAGCTGCTCTTCCTCCCGGGGAAGGACTGCCCGTTCCATGATCTCGCCATCACGGTTGACAACTCCATTGTGTCCTCCTCCCAGAGCGCCAAGAACCTTGGCGTGATCCTGGACAACACCCTGTCGTTCTCAACTAACATCAAGGCGGTGGCCCGTTCCTGTAGGTTCATGCTCTACAACATCCGCAGAGTACGACCCTGCCTCACACAGGAAGCGGCGCAGGTCCTAATCCAGGCACTTGTCATCTCCCGTCTGGATTACTGCAACTCGCTGTTGGCTGGGCTCCCTGCCTGTGCCATTAAACCCCTTCAACTCATTCAGAACGCCGCAGCCCGTCTGGTGTTCAACCTTCCCAAGTTCTCTCACGTCACCCCGCTCCTCCGTTCTCTCCACTGGCTTCCAGTTGAAGCTCGCATCCGCTACAAGACCATGGTGCTTGCCTACGGAGCTGTGAGGGGAACGGCACCTCAGTACCTCCAGGCTCTGATCAGGCCCTACACCCAAACAAGGGCACTGCGTTCATCCACCTCTGGCCTGCTCGCCTCCCTACCACTGAGGAAGTACAGCTCCCGCTCAGCCCAGTCAAAACTGTTCGCTGCCCTGGCCCCCCAATGGTGGAACAAACTCCCTCACGACGCCAGGACAGCGGAGTCAATCACCACCTTCCGGAGACACCTGAAACCCCACCTCTTTAAGGAATACCTAGGATAGGTTAAGTAATCCCTCTCACCCCACCCCCCCTAAGTTTTAGATGCACTATTGTAAGTGACTGTCCCACTGGATGTCATAAGGTGAATGCACCAATTTGTAAGTCGCTCTGGATAAGAGCGTCTGCTAAATGACTTAAATGTAAATGTAAATGAGAAAGAAAGACAGAGAGAAAGAAAGACAGAGAGACAGAGAGACTGGTAGACAGAGAGAACGGTAGACAGAGAGAAAGAAAAACAGAGAGACAGAGAAAGACAGAGAGACAGAGAAAGACAGAGAGACAGAGAGACAGAGAAACAGAGAGACAGAGAGACAGAGAGAACCGTAGACAGAGAGACAGAGAGACAGAGAGACAGAGAGAGACAGAGAGAGACAGAGAGAACCATAGACAGAGAGACAGAGAGACAGAGAGAGACAGAGAGAACCGTAGACAGAGAGACAGAGAGACAGAGAGACAGAGAGACAGAAAGAGACAGAGAGAGACAGAGAGCACTGTAGACAGAGAGACAGAGAGACAGAGAGACAGAGAGACAGAGAGACAGAGAGAGACAGAGAGAGAGAGAGAGAGAGAGAGAGAGAGAGAGAGAGAGAGAGAGAGAGAGAGAGAGAGAGAGAGAGACAGAGAGAGACAGAGAGAGACAGAGAGCACTGTAGACAGAGAGACAGAGAGACAGAGAGACAGAGAGACAGAGAGACAGAGAGAGACAGAGAGAGAGAGAGAGAGACAGAGAGACAGAGAGACAGCGAGACAGAGAGAGACAGAGAGAAAGAAAGACAGAGAAACAGATAAGTACTTTGGGGGAGAGGAAGGGACCTAAACTCTGAACAGATTTGAGCATGTGCAGAAACAGAATACATGCAGACTTTAATCTCTATCTATAATGCATGGTAAATTATATATTTTTATTTAACCTTTATTTAACTAGACAAGTCAGTTAAGAACAAATTCTTATTTATACTGATGGCCTACCAAAAGATAAAAGGCCTCCTGCGGAGACAGGGGGCTGGGATAAAAAATATATTTACAAATATATATTAAAATTTAAAAAAATATAGATATATAACCCTCTAAGAGGAGACGTAGAGGATCCATCCCTCTAAGAGGAGAATTAGAGGATCCATCCCTCTAAGAGGATCCATCCCTCTAAGAGGAGGAGAGGATCCATCCCTCTAAGAGGAGAAGTAGAGGATCCATCCCTCTAAGAGGAGAAGTAGAGGATCCATCCCTCTAAGAGGATCCATCCCTCTAAGAGGATCCATCCCTCTAATAGGAGAAGTAGAGGATCCATCCCTCTAAGAGGAACCATCCCTCTAAGAGGAACCATCCCTCTAAGAGGAGAAGTAGAGGATCCATCCCTCTAAGAGGAGAAGTAGAGGATCCATCCCTCTAAGAGGAGAAGTAGAGGATCCATCCCTCTAAGAGGAGAAGTAGAGGATCCATCCCTCTAAGAGGAGAAGTAGAGGATCCATCCCTCTAAGAGGAGAAGTAGAGGAACCATCCCTCTAAGAGGAGAAGTAGAGGATCCATCCCTCTAAGAGGAGAAGTAGAGGGTCCATCCCTCTAAGAGGAGAAGTAGAGGATCCATCCCTCTAAGAGGAGAAGTAGAGGAACCATCCCTCTAAGAGGAGAAGTAGTGGAACCATCCCTCTAAGAGGAGAAGTAGAGGATCCATCCCTCTAAGAGGAGAAGTAGAGGAACCATCCCTCTAAGAGGAGAAGTAGAGGAACCATCCCTCTAAGAGGAGAAGTAGAGGATCCATCCCTCTAAGAGGAGAAGTAGAGGATCCATCCCTCTAAGAGGAGAAGTAGAGGATCCATCCCTCTAAGAGGAGAAGTAGAGGATCCATCCCTCTAAGAGGAGAAGTAGAGGATCCATCCCTCTAAGAGGAGAAGTAGAGGATCCATCCCTCTAAGAGGAGAAGTAGAGGATCCATCCCTCTAAGAGGAGAAGTAGAGGATCCATCCCTCTAAGAGGAGAAGTAGAGGATCCATCCCTCTAAGAGGAGAAGTAGAGGATCCATCCCTCTAAGAGGAGAAGTAGAGGGTCACAGTACCCCTGTATCCACCCCTGAGTTAATGATGACAGTACCCCTCTATCCACCCCTGAGTTAATGATGACAGTATCCCTCTATCCACCCCTGGGTTAATGATGACAGTATCTCTCTCTGAATTAATGATGACAGTATCCCTCTATCCACCCCTGAGTTAATGATGACAGTATCCCTCTCTGAGTTAATTATGACAGTATCCCTCTATCCACCCCTGAGTTAATGATGACAGTATCCCTCTATCCACCCCTGAGTTAATGATGACAGTATCCCTCTCTGAGTTAATGATGACAGTATCCCTCCATCCACCCCTGAGTTAATGATGACAGTATCCCTCTCTGAGTTAATGATGACAGTATCCCTCCATCCACCCCTGAGTTAATGATGACAGTATCCCTCTATCCACCCCTGAGTTAATGATGACAGTATCCCTCTATCCACCCCTGAGTTAATGATGACAGTATCCCTCCATCCACCCCTGAGTTAATGATGACAGTACCCCTCTATCCACCCCTGAGTTAATGATGACAGTATCCCTCTCTGAGTTAATGATGACAGTATCCCTCTATCCACCCCTGAGTTAATGATGACAGTATCTCTCTCTGAATTAATGATGACAGTATCCCTCTCTGAGTTAATGATGACAGTATCCCTCTCTGAGTTAATGATGACAGTATCCCTCTGAGTTAATGATGACAGTATCCCTCTATCCACCCCTGAGTTAATGATGACAGTATCCCTCTCTGAGTTAATGATGACAGTATCCCTTTATCCACCCCTGAGTTAATAATAATAGGATCCCACAACACATTTACGTGCTACCCCGGCTAAACCCGGACGGCGCTGGGCCATAGGACTCCCAATCACAGCTGGATTTGATGCAGCCTGGATTCGAACCAGGTATTGCAGTGATGCTTCTTGCACTGAGATGCAGTGCCTTAGGCCGCTGCGCCACTCGGAAGCCCAAGAGTGAAGGAAAGGAGGGATGGAGGAATGGATTAACGGAGGGATGGAGGATGAGAGGGACGGAGGAATGGAGAAACTGGGGAAGGGAGGAACGGAGAAATGGAGGGATGGAGGAATGGAGGGATAGAGAGATGGAGGAATGGAGGGATGGAAGGATGGAGGAATAGAGGGATAGAGAGATGGAGGAATAGAGGGATGGAGGGATGGAGGAATAGATGGATAGAGAGATGGAGGAATAGAGGGATGGAGGGATGGAGGAATAGATGGATAGAGAGATGGAGGAATGGAAAGATGGAGGTACGGAGGGATGGAGGAATGGAGGGATGGAAGAATGGAGGGATAGAGAGATGGAGGAACGGAGGGATGTAGGGATGGACGAACAGCGGAATGGAGGGATGGAGGAATGGATTAATGGAGGGATGGAGGAATGAAGGAACAAAGGAATGGAGGAATGGATTAACGGAGGGATGAAGGGATGGAGGAATGGATGGATGGATTAATGGAGAATGGAGGAATGGAGGGACGGAGGAATGGATTAACGGAGGGATGAAGGGATGGAGGAATGGAGGGATGGATTAATGGAGAATGGAGGAATGGTGGAATGGAGGGACGGAGGGATGGAGGAATGGAGGGACGGAGGGATGGAGGGACGGAGGGATAGAGGCCTGGAGGGACAGAGGGATGGAGTGATTCTGCCTCCTGTGATCTACAGCAGAAATCGATGAAATGGAACCAATATGTCCTATAGTCAGGGGCTAACAACATGCCCCTCCACAAAGGAAAGGCAATGAGACAGAAGTGGAAGATAGATTTGACTGATTCTTCTCTAAGTAGTTTCAGAATAGTGATTACTTATCAGTAGTAATTTTAACTACAGAGTCTCGCTATCATTAACGTGTGACGTAAAGCAGTAGAATGAAGATCTATAATTTTTCTCTCGATGCCCGTTTGAGTCAATATCAACGCTTTGCTGAAGCGCTTCAGGTGGACGGACATCAATTAGGAGCCAGATGGATGGTGATCCAGCAGAATAGCCACATCCCAGAGGAAACATCCCTGATGAACAACAACATCTCTATGGCATGAACAGGGTGCTCCCACAGTTACCACGGTAGGTTAAGGACTGACTGCTTCCTTATTTAAACCATTTAAACAATTGATGCTGTTGCTCCACAGCCCTGCCAGGTCCTGACCCCCTCTAATGCAGTGGTTTGAGCCAATCACTAATGAATCAACTGAAGGATCATGGCTGTGTTCACCATCTTGACGAACCTATATGGAAGATCAACACTCTACCTACGGTGTATCTAGTCTATATGGAAGATCACTACTCTACCTGTGGTGTATCTATTCTATATGGAAGATCACCACTCTACCTACAGTGTATCTATTCTATATGGAAGATCACCACTCTACCTACAGTGTATCTATTCTATATGGAAGATCACTACTCTACCTACAGTGTGTCTATTCTATATGGAAGATCACTACTCTACCTACGGTGTATCTATTCTATATGGAAGATCACCACTCTACCTACAGTGTATCTATTCTATATGGAAGATCACTACTCTACCTACGGTGTATCTAGTCTAAAGGAAGATCACCACTCTACCTACAGTGTATCTAATATGAAAATTACATACAGTGCATTCGGAAAGTTCAGACCTCAGACTTTTTCCACATTTTGTAACGTTACAGAACTGTTCTAAAATGAATAAATTGTTGTTGTTTTTGTACAAAAATTATAATCTAAAATATCACATTTATGTAAATATTAAACCCTTTACTCAGTACATTGTTGAAGAACCTTTGGTAGTGATTGCAGCCTTGAGTCTTCTTGGGTAGGACGCTTCAAACTTGGCGCACCTGTATTTGGGGAGTTTCTCCTAATTCTTCTCTGCAGATCCTCTCAAGCTCTGTCAGGTTGGATAGGGAGTGTCGCTGCACAGCTATTTTCAGGTCTCTCCAGAGATGTTCGATCGGGTTGAAGTCCGTCCTCTGGCTGGGCCGCTCAAGGACATTCAGAGACTTGTCATGAAGCCACTCCTGCTTTGTTTTGGCTGTGTGCTTAGGGTTGTTGTTCTGTTGGAAGGTGAACCTTCACCCCAGTCTGAGGTCCTGAGCACTATGGAGCAGGTTTTCATCAAGGATCTCTCTTTACTACCGTCCGTTCATCTTTCCCTCGATCCTGACTAGTCTCTCAGTCCCTGCCACTGAAAAACATCCCCACAGCATGATTTCCACCACCATGCTTCACTGTAGGGATGGTACCAGGTTTCCTCCAGACGTGACGCTTGGCATTCAGGCCAACGGGTTCAATCTTGGTTTCAACAGACCAGAGAATCTTGTTTCTCATTGTCTGAGAGTCTTTAGGTGCCTTTTGGCAAACTCCAAGCAGGATGTCATGTGCCTTTTACTGAGGAGTGGCTTCCGTCTGGTCACTCTACCATAAAGGCCTGATTGGTGGACTGCTGCAGAGATGATTATCCTTCTGGAAGGTTCTCCCATCTCCACAGAGGAACTTTGTAGCTCTGTCAGAGTGACCATCGGGTTCCTGGTCACCTCCCTGACCAAGGCCCTTCTCCCCGATTGCTCAGCGTGGCCAGCTCTAGGAAGAGTGTTAGTGGTTCCAAACTTCTTCCATTTAAGAATGATGGAGGCCACTGTGTTCTTGTGGACCTTCAATGCTGCAGAATGATGGAGGCCACTGTGTTCTTGGGGACCTTTAATGCTGCAGAATGATGGAGGCCACTGTGTTCTTGGGGACCTTCAATGCTGCAGAATGATGGAGGCCACTGTATTCTTGGGGACCTTCAATGCTGCAGAATGATGGAGGCCACTGTGTTCTTGGGGACCTTCAATGCTGCAGACATGTGTTGGTACCCTTCCCCAGCTCTGTGCCTCAACACAATCCTGTCTCGAGCTCTTGGACAATTTCTTTGACCTCATGGGTTGGTTTTTGCTCTGACATGCACTGGCAACTATGGTACCTTATATAGACAGGTGTGTGCCTTTCCAAATCATGTCCAATCAATTGAATTTACTGCAGGTGGACTCCAATCAAGTTGTAGAAACATCTCAGGGATGATCAATGGAAACAGGGTGCACATGAGCTCAATTTCGAGTCTCATAGCAAAGGGTCTGAATAGTTACAGGATGTCAACAAGTTATTTCTGTTTTTATTTGTAATACATTCGCAAAATTACAACATTTCATTAAACCTGTTTGTTTGATTTGTCATTATGGGGTATTGTGTGTAGATTGATGAGAATTTTTTTTAAATCCATTTTAGAGTAAGGCTGTAACATAACAACATTTAGAAAAAGTCTGAATTCTTTCCGAATGCTGTGTATTTGACAGTAAGCAGCAGTAGATTAATAACTGACTAAATCCCAAAACCCTTGGATTTCAGACTACAGACTTGAAGAAGCAAACCTTGTTATTTAATAATCTCTGTAGTTTTAAGTGACAGTCCGCTCCTACTCTCTTTGATAAGAGACTGTCGATCGGCAGAGGAGAATCCCAATGGTAAAGAGTGAAATATTTAACTTTTATTAGGGTTATCATCTTAGTCCTGTCAGAAACACATATACCCATCCACCCAGTCAACTCTGACAGTGTCACGGCTGATGGCTTGGTCTTCATTCCAAACTATACAAACTATCAAAGTCATTTAAGAATAATTGATCATGTCTGAAGTAAAGGTGGGATGTCAGCTAAGCAGGAGAGGCCCAGACTGTCAGAGCTGTCAATAACCCGTAGCCCACATCCCCACTTGCCTTCTCAAACGACCTGCCTTAAATGCATGCAGTGACCCTGTGTGTGAGGTGTGAGCTCATGTACATTAACATTCACCACCAAACAAACCCAGAGTATCCAGATCCCTGTAGTAGTACTGCCTGACACATTGGAGGGAGCAGGGACCAGGGACCAGGGACAAGGGACCAGAGACCAGAGACCAGGGACCAGAGACCACGGAACAGGGACCAGAGACCAGAGACCAGGGACCAGAGACCAGGGACCAGGGACCAGGGACCAGGGACCAGAGACCAGGGACCAGAGACCAGAGACCAGGGACCAGGGACCAGGGACCAGGGACCAGGGACCAGAGACCAGGGACCAGGGACCAGGGACCAGAGACCAGAGACCAGAGACCAGGGACCAGGGACCAGAGACCAGAGACCAGAGACCAGAGACCAGAGACCAGGGACCAGGGACCAGGGACCAGAGACCAGGGACCAGAGACCAGAGACCAGAGACCAGAGACCAGAGACCAGAGACCAGAGACCAGGGACCAGGGACCACGGAACAGGGACCAGGGACCAGAGACCAGAGACCAGAGACCAGAGACCAGGGACCAGGGACCAGGGAACAGAGGCCAGAGGCCAGAGACCAGGGACCAGGGACCAGAGACCAGAGACCACGGAACAGGGAATAGGGAATAGGGAATAGGGACCAGAGACCAGGGACCAGAGACCAGAGACCAGGGACCAGGGACCAGGGACCAGGGACCAGAGACCAGAGACCAGAGACCAGAGACCAGGGACCACGGAACAGGGACCAGGGACCAGGGACCAGAGACCAGGGACCAGAGACCAGAGACCAGAGACCAGAGACCAGGGACCAGGGACCAGAGACCAGGGACCAGAGACCAGAGACCAGAGACCACGGAACAGGGAAGAGGGACCAGGGACCAGAGACCAGGGACCAGAGACCAGAGACCAGAGACCAGAGACCAGAGACCAGGGACCAGGGACCAGGGACCAGAGACCAGAGACCAGAGACCAGAGACCAGAGACCAGAGACCAGAGACCAGAGACCAGAGACCAGGGACCAGGGACCAGAGACCAGGGACCAGAGACCAGAGACCAGAGACCAGAGACCAGAGACCAGAGACCAGAGACCAGGGACCAGGGACCAGAGACCAGGGACCAGGGCCCAGAGACCAGAGACCAGAGACCACGGAACAGGGAAGAGGGACCAGGGACCAGAGACCAGGGACCAGAGACCAGAGACCAGAGACCAGAGACCAGAGACCAGGGACCAGGGATCAGGGACCAGAGACCAGAGACCAGGGACCAGAGACCAGAGACCAGAGACCAGAGACCAGCGACCAGCGACCAGGGACCAGAGACCAGAGACCAGAGACCAGAGACAAGAGACCAGGGACCAGAGACCAGGGACCAGGGACCAGAGACCAGAGACCAGAGACCAGAGACCAGGGACCATGGACCACGGAACAGGGACCAGGGACCAGAGACCACAGACCACAGACCAGAGACCAGAGACCAGAGACCAGAGACCAGAGACCAGAGACAAGAGACCAGGGACCAGGGAACAGAGGCCAGAGACCAGGGACCAGAGACCAGAGACCAGAGACCAGGGACCACGGTACAGGGAATAGGGAATAGGGACCAGAGACCAGGGACCAGAGACCAGAGACCAGAGACCAGAGACCAGGGACCAGGGACCAGGGACCAGAGACCAGAGACCAGAGACCAGAGACCAGGGACCACGGAACAGGGACCAGGGACCAGAGACCAGAGACCAGAGACCAGAGACCAGAGACCAGGGACCAGAGACCAGGGACCAGAGACCAGAGACCAGAGACCAGAGACCAGAGACCAGGGACCAGGGACCAGAGACCAGGGACCAGAGACCAGAGACCAGAGACCACGGAACAGGGAAGAGGGACCAGGGACCAGGGACCAGGGACCAGAGACCAGAGACCAGAGACCAGAGACCAGGGACCAGGGACCAGGGACCAGAGACCAGAGACCAGAGACCAGGGACCAGAGACCAGAGACCAGAGACCAGCGACCAGGGACCAGGGACCAGAGACCAGAGACCAGAGACCAGAGACCAGGGACCAGAGACCAGAGACCAGAGACCAGAGACAAGAGACAAGAGACCAGAGACCAGAGACCAGAGACCAGGGACCAGGGACCAGAGACCAGAGACCAGAGACCAGAGACCAGAGACCAGGGAACAGGGACCAGGGACCAGAGACCAGAGACCAGAGACCAGGGACCAGGGACCAGGGACCAGGGACCAGGGACCAGAGACCAGAGACCAGAGACCAGCGACCAGGGACCAGAGACAAGAGACCAGAGACCAGAGACCAGGGACCAGGGACCAGGGACCAGAGACCAGGGACCAGAGACCAGAGACCAGAGACCAGGGACCATGGACCACGGAACAGGGACCAGGGACCAGAGACCACAGACCAGAGACCAGAGACCAGAGACCAGAGACCAGAGACCAGGGAACAGAGGCCAGAGACCAGGGACCAGAGACCAGAGACCAGAGACCAGGGACCACGGAACAGGGAATAGGGACCAGAGACCAGGGACCAGAGACCAGAGACCAGAGACCAGAGACCAGAGACCAGGGACCAGAGACCAGAGACCAGAGACCAGAGACCAGGGACCACGGAACAGGGACCAGGGACCAGGGACCAGAGACCAGGGACCAGAGACCAGAGACCAGAGACCAGAGACCAGGGACCAGGGACCAGGGACCAGAGACCAGAGACCAGAGACCAAGGAACAGGGACCAGGGACCAGGGACCAGAGACCAGAGACCAGAGACCAGAGACCAGGGACCAGGGACCAGGGACCAGAGACCAGAGACCAGAGACCAGGGACCAGGGACCAGAGACCAGAGACCAGAGACCAGCGACCAGCGACCAGGGACCAGAGACCAGAGACCAGAGACCAGGGACCAGAGACCAGAGACCAGAGACCAGAGACCAGAGACCAGGGACCAGGGACCAGGGACCAGAGACCAGAGACCAGGGACCAGGGACCAGGGACCAGAGACCAGAGACCAGAGACCAGGGACCAGGGACCAGGGACCAGAGACCAGAGTCCAGAGTCCAGAGTCCAGAGACCAGAGACCAGAGACCAGAGACCAGAGAACAGGGACCAGAGTCCAGGGACCAGGGATGAGAGACCAGAGACCAGAGACCAGGGACCAGGGATGACAGACCAAGGGCCAGGGACCAGGGACCAGAGACTAGAGAAACCAGGGACAAGGGACCAGAGACCAGAGAGACCAGGGACCAGGGACCAGAGACCAGAGAAACCAGGGACCAGGGACCAGAGCAGAGAGACCAGGGACCAGGGACCAGGGACCAGAGAGACCAGGGACCAGGGACCAGAGACCAGAGAGACCAGGGACCAGAGACCAGAGAAACCAGGGACCAGGGACCAGAGACCAGAGAAACCAGGGACCAGGGACCAGAGACCAGAGAAACCAGGGACCAGGGACCAGAGCAGAGAGACCAGGGACCAGGGACCAGGGACCAGAGAGACCAGGGACCAGGGACCAGAGACCAGAGAGACCAGGGACCAGGGACCAGAGACCAAAGAGACCAGGGACCAGGGACCAGAGACCAGAGAGACCAGGGACCAGTAACCAGAGACCAGAGACCAGAGACCAGGGACCAGAGACTAGAGACTAGAGACCAGGGACCAGGGACCAGAGACCAGAGACCAGAGACCAGAGACCAGGGACCAGGGACCAGGGACCAGGGACCAGAGACAAGAGACAAGAGACAAGAGACAAGAGACAAGAGACAAGAGACAAGAGACCAGAGACCAGGGACCAGGGACCAGGGACCAGGGACCAGAGAACAGAGAACAGGGACCAGAGTCCAGGGACCAGGGATGAGAGACCAGAGACCAGAGACCAGGGACCAGAGATGAGAGACCAAGGGCCAGGGACCAGGGACCAGAGACCAGAGAAACCAGGGACCAGGGACCAGAGAGACCAGGGACCAGGGACAAGAGAAACCAGGGATCAGGGACAAGAGACCAGAGAAACCAGGGACCAGGGACCAGAGACCAGAGAAACCAGGGACCAGGGACCAGAGACCAGAGAAACCAGTGACCAGGGACCAGAGACCAGAGAAACCAGGGACCAGGGACCAGAGACCAGAGAGACCAGGGAACAGGGACCAGAGAGACCAGGGACCAGGGACCAGAGACCAGAGAGACCAAGGACCAGGGACCAGAGACCAGAGAGACCAGGGACCAGGGACCAGGGACCAGAGACCAGAGAGACCAGGGACCAGGGACCAGAGACCAGAGAGACCAGGGAACAGGGACCAGAGAGACCAGGGACCAGGGACCAGAGACCAGAGAGACCAAGGACCAGGGACCAGAGACCAGAGAGACCAGGGACCAGGGACCAGGGACCAGAGACCAGAGAGACCAGGGACCAGGGACCAGAGACCAGAGAGACCAGGGACCAGGGACCAGAGACCAGAGAGACCAGGGACCAGGGACCAGAGACCAGAGATACCAGGGACCAGAGACCAGAGAAACCAGGGACCAGGGACCAGAGACCAGAGAAACCAGGGACCAGGGACCAGAGACCAGGACCAGGGACCAAGGACCAGAGACCAGAGAAACCAGGGACCAGGGACCAGAGACCAGAGAGACCAGGGACCAGAGACCAGAGAGACCAGGGACCAGGGACCAGAGACCAGAGAGACCAGGGACCTCTCTCACTCTCACTCTCACTTCTCTCTCTCACTTCTCTCTCTCACTTCTCTCTCTCACTCTCACTTCTCTCTCTCTCTCACTTCTCTCTCTCTCACTCTCACTTCTCTCTCTCTCTCACTCTCACTTCTCTCTCACACTCTCACTTCTCTCTCTCTCTCACACTTCTCTCTCTCTCACTCTCACTTCTCTCTCTCTCTCACTTCTCTCTCTCACTCTCTTCTCTCTCTCTCTCTCTCACTTCTCTCTCTCTCTTACTCTCACTTCTCTCTCTCTCTCACTACTCTCTCTCTCTCACTCTCACTTCTCTCTCTCTCTCACTTCTCTCTCTCACTCTCACTTCTCTCACTCTCACTCTCACTTCTCTCTCTCTCTCTCTCTCTCTCTCTCTCTCTC
>NW_025746992.1:72500-75690 GCF_021184085.1 Oncorhynchus gorbuscha
CCTGTGTGTGAATCTGAATACTGTGGCTGCCTGATTCCCTGGGTGTGAATCTGAATACTGTGGCTGCCTGATTCCCTGTGTGTTAATCTGAATACTGTGGCTGCCTGATTCCCTGTGCGTTAATCTGAATAATGTGGCAGCCTGATTCCCTGTGTGTTAATCTGAATAATGTGGCTGCCTGATTCCCTGGGTGTGAATATGAATATTGTGGCTGCCTGATTCCCTGGGTGTGAATATGAATATTGTGGCTGCCTGATTCCCTGGGTGTGAATCTGAATACTGTGGCTGCCTGATTCCCTGGGTGTGAATCTGAATACTGTGGCTGCCTGATTCCCTGGGTGTGAATCTGAATACTGTGGCTGCCTGATTCCCTGGGTGTGAATATGAATATTGTGGCTGCCTGATTCCCTGGGTGTGAATATGAATATTGTGGCTGCCTGATTCCCTGGGTGTGAATCTGAATATTGTGGCTGCCTGATTCCCTGTGTGTTAATCTGAATATTGTGGCTGCCTGATTCCCTGGGTGTGAATCTGAATATTGTGGCAGCCTGATTCCCTGTGTGTTAATCTGAATACTGTGGCTGCCTGATTCCCTGTGTGTTAATCTGAATACTGTGGCTGCCTGATTCCCTGGGTGTGAATATGAATATTGTGGCTGCCTGATTCCCTGTGTGTTAATCTGAATACTGTGGCTGCCTGATTCCCTGGGTGTGAATATGAATACTGTGGCTGCCTGATTCCCTGGGTGTGAATCTGAATATTGTGGCTGCCTGATTCCCTGTGTGTTAATCTGAATATTGTGGCTGCCTGATTCCCTGGGTGTGAATCTGAATATTGTGGCAGCCTGATTCCCTGTGTGTTAATCTGAATACTGTGGCTGCCTGATTCCCTGTGTGTTAATCTGAATACTGTGGCTGCCTGATTCCCTGGGTGTGAATATGAATATTGTGGCTGCCTGATTCCCTGTGTGTTAATCTGAATACTGTGGCTGCCTGATTCCCTGGGTGTGAATATGAATACTGTGGCTGCCTGATTCCCTGTGTGTTAATCTGAATACTGTGGCTGCCTGATTCCCTGGGTGTGAATATGAATATTGTGGCTGCCTGATTCCCTGGGTGTGAATATGAATATTGTGGCTGCCCTGAGGCTAAGGCTGAATGTTGATAAGGAGATGAATCCCTGAAGAGCCCCTCTCTCGTTCCTCTGCAACCAGCCAAACAGGGCGGGAGAGAAATTTAAGCTTGCCACTTGTCCTGTCCCCCTGTCCCTGTGACAGCTCTGTCATTGATAATGTGCCATCGCGTGCCCTCACGGCACATCCCTCAACACGGCCTGTGGTAAAGACTCATTTATTAAGAAATGAAGAGGGCTTGTCTAGTCTCTCCACCACTCTCTCCCCTCTCGTCTCTTAACCCTCCTATCTGTCTGGTTATTAAACATCAAGGGTGTTTTCTCCTTCTGACAAAAGCCCTAGTCAGTCACTAGGGTGGATATAGATATATCAAAACCCTTATAGGTCACTAGGGTGGATATAGATATATCAAACCCTTATAGGTCACTAGGGTGGATATAGATATATCAAAACCCTTATAGGTCACTAGGGTGGATATAGATATATCAAACCCTTATAGGTCACTAGGGTGGATATAGATATATCAAACCCTTATGGATCACTAGGGTGGATATAGATATATCAAACCCTTATAGGTCACTAGGGTGGATATAGATATATCAAACCCTTATAGGTCACTAGGGTGGATATAGATATATCAAACCCTTATGGGTCACTAGGGTGGATATAGATATATCAAACCCTTATAGGTCACTAGGGTGGATATAGATATATCAAAACCCTTATAGGTCACTAGGGTGGATATAGATATATCAAAACCCTTATAGGTCACTAGGGTGGATATAGATATATCAAAACCCTTATAGGTCACTAGGGTGGATATCAATCAGATATATGAAACCCTTTTAGGTCATTAGGGTGGATATAGATATATCAAAACCCTTTTAGGTCACATGGGTGGATATCAATCAGATATATCAAAACCCTTATAGGTCACATGGGTGGATATAGATATATCAAAACCCTTAGAGGTCACATGGGTCGATATCAATCCGATATATCAAAACCCTTATAGGTCACATGACTGGATATCAATCAGATATATCAAAACCCTTATAGGTCACATGGGTGGATATATTCAGTAATGATAGAGGAGGGGCTATAGAATATTCAGTAGTGATAGAGGAGGGGCTATAGTCTATTCAGTAGTGATAGAGGAGGGGCTATAGACTATTCAGTGGTGATAGAGGAGGGGCTATAGACTATTCAGTAGTGATATAGGAGGGGCTATAGACTATTCAGTAGTGATAGAGGAGGGGCTATAGCCTATTCAGTGGTGATAGAGGAGGGGCTATAGACTATTCAGTAGTGATAGAGGAGGGGCTATAGACTATTCAATGGTGATAGAGGAGGGGCTATAGGCTATTCAGTGGTGATAGAGGAGGGGCTATAGTCTATTCAGTAGTGATAGAGGAGGGGCTATAGACTATTCAGTGGTGATAGAGGAGGGGCTATAGACTATTCAGTAGTGATAGAGGAGGGGCTATAGACTATTCAGTAGTGATAGAGGAGGGGCTATAGACTATTCAGTGGTGATAGAGGAGGGGCTATAGTCTATTCAGTAGTGATAGAGGAGGGGCTATAGTCTATTCAGTAGTGATAGAGGAGGGGCTATAGGCTATTCAGTGGTGATAGAGGAGGGGCTATAGTCTATTCAGTAGTGATAGAGGAGGGGCTATAGACTATTCAGTGGTGATAGAGGAGGGGCTATAGACTATTCAGTAGTGATAGAGGAGGGGCTATAGACTATTCAGTAGTGATAGAGGAGGGGCTATAGACTATTCAGTGGTGATAGAGGAGGGGCTATAGGCTATTCAGTGGTGATAGAGGAGGGGCTATAGACTATTCAGTAGTGAGGAAACTGCATGACACGTTTTCTAATAAATCACTCCAAAAAAATATCTGTGAGGCAAAATAAATTCAGTTGTTTTTAAAAAACTGCCATCATTATTTATTTATTTAATTTTTTATTTATTTGTATTTATTTATTGAACCTTTATTTAACTTTCAAGTCAATTAAGGACAAATTCTTACCTTACAATGACGGCCTACCCAGGC
>NW_025746993.1:0-37500 GCF_021184085.1 Oncorhynchus gorbuscha
GAACAGAACCCTATGGTATGAAGGGAGTAGAGTGAACAGAACCCTATGGTATGAAGGAGTAGAGTGAACAGAACCCTATGGTATGAAGGAGTAGAGTGAACAGAACCCTATGGTATGAAGGGAGTAGAGTGAACAGAACCCTATGGTATGAAGGGAGTATGAGTGAACAGAACCCTATGGTATGAAGGGAGTAGAGTGAACAGAACCCTATGGTATGAAGGGAGTAACAGAACCCTATGAGTGAACAGAACCCTATGGTATGAAGGGAGTAGAGTGAACAGAACCCTATGGTATGAAGGGAGTAGAGTGAACAGAACCCTATGGTATGAAGGAGTAGAGTGAACAGAACCCTATGGTATGAAGGGAAAACAGAACCCTATGGTATGAAGGGAGAACCTATGGTATGAAGGGTAGAAACAGAACCCTATGGTATGAAGGGAGTAGAGTGAACAGAAAGGGTGAACCCCTATGGTATGAAGGGAGAACCCTAGAGTGAACAGAACCCTATGGTATGAAGGGTAGAGAACCCTATGAGTGAACAGAGAACCCTATGGTATGAAGGGAGTAGAGTGAACAGAACCCTATGGTATGAAGGGAGTAGAGTGAACAGAACCCTATGGTATGAAGGAGTAGAGTGAACAGAACCCTATGGTATGAAGGGTAGAGTGAACAGAACCCTATGGTATGAAGGGAGTGAACAGAACCCTATGGTATGAAGAACCCTATGGAGGGAGAGAAGGGTGAACAGAACCCTATGGTATGAAGGAGTGGTATGAAGGGAGTAGAGTGAACAGAACCCTATGGTATGAAGGGAGTAGAGTGAACAGAAAGGGAGAGAGTGAACAGAACCCTATGGTATGAAGGGAGTAGAGTGAACAGAACCCTATGGTATGAAGGGTGAACAGAACCCTATGGTATGAAGGGAGTAGAGTGAACAGAACCCTATGGTATGAAGGGAGTAGAGTGAACAGAACCCTATGGTATGAAGGAGTAGAGTGAACAGAACCCTATGGTATGAACAGAAACAGAACCCTATGGTATGAAGGGTGAGTAGAGAAGGAGTGAACAGAACCCTATGGTATGAAGGGAGTAGAGTGAACAGAACCCTATGGTATGAAGGTGAACAGAATGAAGGGTGAACAGAACCCTATGGTATGAAGGAGTAACAGAATCCTATGTGAAGGGTGAACAGAACCCTATGGTATGAAGGGAGTAGAGTGAACAGAACCCTATGGTATGAAGGAGTAGAGTGAACAGAACCCTATGGTATGAAGGGTAGAGTGAACAGAACCCTATGGTATGAAGGGAGTAGAGTGAACAGAACCCTATGGTATGAAGGGAGTAGAGTGAACAGAACCCTATGGTATGAAGGGAGTGAACAGAACCCTATGGTATGAAGGGAGTGAACAGAACCCTATGGTATGAAGGAGTAGAGTGAACAGAACCCTATGGTATGAAGGGAGTAGAGTGAACAGAACCCTATGGTATGAAGGGTGAACAGAACCCTATGGTATGAAGGGTGAAACAGAACCCTATGGTATGTAGAGTGAACAGAACCCTAGAACCCTATGGTATGAAGGGAGTAGAGTGAACCCCTAGGTAACCCCTATGGTATGAAGGGAGTAGAGTGAACAGAACCCTATGGTATGAAGGAGTAGAGTGAACAGAACCCTAGGTATGAACAGAACCCTATGGTATGAAGGGAGTAGAGTGAACAGAACCCTATGGTATGAAGGGAGTAGAGTGAACAGAACCCTATGGTATGAAGGGAGTAGAGTGAACAGAACCCTATGGTATGAAGGGAGTAGAGTGACAGAACCCTATGGTATGAAGGGAGTAGAGTGAACAGAACCCTATGGTATGAAGGAGTAGAGTGAACAGAACCCTATGGTATGAAGGGAGTAGAGTGAACAGAACCCTAAGGAGTGGTATGAAAGGAGTAGAGTGAACAGAACCCTATGGTATGAAGGGAGTAGAGTGAACAGAACCCTATGGTGAAGGAGTAGAAGAACCCTATGGTATGAAGGGTGAACAGAACCCTATGGTATGAAGGGTGAACAGAACCCTATGGTATGAAGGGAGTAGAGTGAACAGAACCCTATGGTATGAAGGGAGTAGAGTGAACAGAACCCTATGGTATGAAGGAGTAGAGTGAACAGAACCCTATGGTATGAAGGGAGTAGAGTGAACAGAACCCTATGGTATGAAGGGAGTGGAACCTATATGAAGGGAGTAGAGTGAACAGAACCCTATGGTATGAAGGGAGTAGAGTGAACAGAACCCTATGGTATGAAGGGAGTAAGTGAACAGAACCTATGGTATGAAGGGAGTAGAGAACCCTATGGTATGAAGGGAGTAGAGTGAACAGAACCCTATGGTATGAAGGGAGTAGAGTGAACAGAACCCTATGGTATGAAGGAGTAGAGTGAAGAACCCTATGGTATGAAGGGTAGAGTGAACAGAACCCTATGGTATGAAGGGAGTAGAGTGAACAGAACCCTATGGTATGAAGGGAGTAGAGTGAACAGAACCCTATGGTATGAAGGGAGTAGAGTGAACAGAACCCTATGGTATGAAGGGAGAACCCTAGAGTGAACAGAAGAACCCTATGGTATGAAGGGTAGAGTGAACCCTATGGTATGAAGGAACCCTATGGAGTAGAGTGAACAGAACCCTATGGTATGAAGGGAGTAGAGTGAACAGAACCCTATGGTATGAAGGGTGAACAGAACCCTATGGTATGAAGGGAGTAGAGTGAACAGAACCCTATGGTATGAAGGGAGTAGAGTGAACAGAACCCTATGGTATGAAGGGAGTAGAGTGAACAGAACCCTATGGTATGAAGGGTATGAAGGGAGTGAACAGAACCCTATGGTATGAAGGGAGTAGAGTGAACAGAACCCTATGGTATGAAGGGAGTAGAGTGAACAGAACCCTATGGTATGAAGGGAGTAGAGTGAACAGAACCCTATGGTATGAAGGGAGTAGAGTGAACAGAACCCTATGGTATGAAGGGTAGTAGAGTGAACAGAACCCTATGGTATGAAGGGAGTAGAGTGAACAGAACCCTATGGTATGAAGGGTGTGAACAGAACCCTATGGTATGAAGGGAGTAGAGTGAACAGAACCCTATGGTATGAAGGGAGTAGAGTGAACAGAACCCTATGGTATGAAGGGTAAGGGAGTAGAGAACCCTATGAACAGAACCCTATGGTATGAAGGGAGTAGAGTGAACAGAACCCTATGGTATGAAGGGAGTAGAGTGAACAGAACCCTATGGTATGAAGGGAGTAGAGTGAACAGAACCCTATGGTATGAAGGGAGTAGAGTGAACAGAACCCTGGTATGAAGGGAGTATGAAGTATGAAGTAGAGTGAACAGAACCCTATGGTATGAAGGGAGTAGAGTGAACAGAACCCTATGGTATGAAGGGTGAACAGAACCCTATGGTATGAAGGGAGTAGAGTGAACAGAACCCTATGGTATGAAGGGAGTAGAGTGAACAGAACCCTATGGTATGAAGGGAGTAGAGTGAACAGACCCCTATGGTATGAAGGGAGTAGAGTGAACAGAACCCTATGGTATGAAGGGTGAACAGAACCCTATGGTATGAAGGGTGAACTGTACCCCCCCACCCCCATTACACTCCAGCCCTTCAAACCCTCATTCCACAACCAACACAACCAACACACCCCAACACAACCAACACACCCCAACACAACCAACACACCCCAACACAACCCAACACACCCAACACAACCCAACACACCCCAACACAATGCTGCAGGATTACACCCCAGCCCTTCAAACCCTCATTCCACAGATTCCTCTCCTCCATCATTAACATGCTCCTCTCCTCCATCATTAACATGTTCCTCTCCTCCATCATTAACATGTTCCTCTCCTCCATCATTAACATGTTCCTCTCCTCCATCATTAACATGTTCCTCTCCTCCATCATTAACATGCTCCTCTCCTCCATCATTAACATGCTCCTCTCCTCCATCATTAACATGTTCCTCTCCTCCATCATTAACATGTTCCTCTCCTCCATCATTAACATGTTCCTCTCCTCCATCATTAACATGTTCCTCTCCTCCATCATTAACATGTTCCTCTCCTCCATCATTAACATGTTCCTCTCCTCCATCATTAACATGTTCCTCTCCTCCATCATTAACATGTTCCTCTCCTCCATCATTAACATGCTCCTCTCCTCCATCATTAACATGTTCCTCTCCTCCATCATTAACATGTTCCTCTCCTCCATCATTAACATGTTCCTCTCCTCTAGATAAAACAATTTAGAGGTTCAACACAAGGCAGTCCTCTGTGTGTGTGTGTGTGTGTGTGTGTGTGTGTGTGTGTGTGTGTGTGTGTGTGTGTGTGTGTGTGTGTGTGTGTGTGTGTGTGTGTGTGTGTGTGTGTGTGTGTGTGTGTGTGTGTGTGTGTGTGTGTGTGTGTAAGCTGCTCTGTAAAACAGTCTGTTCAGAAAAAACACAACACAACACAACACAACACAACACAACACAACTAACACAACACAACACAACACAACACAACACAACACAACACAACCAACACAACCAACACAACACAACACAACACAACCAACACAACCACCACAACCACCACAACAAACACAACACAACCACCACAACACAACCACCACAACACAACCAACACAACACAACCAACACAACACAACCAACACAACTAACACAACACAACACAACACAACACAACTAACACAACACAACCAACACAACCAACACAACCAACACAACCAACACAACACAACCAACACAACACAACCAACACAACCAACACAACACAACCAACACAACACAACCAACACAACACAACCAACACAACTAACACAACACAACCAACACAACACAACCAACACAACCAACACAACCAACACAACCAACACAACCAACACAACACAACTAACACAACCAACACAACCAACACAACACAACCAACACCACACAACACAACAACACAACCACCACAACACAACACAACCACCACAACAAAACCAACACAACACAACACAACCAACACAACCAACACAACACAACCAACACAACACAACCAACACAACCAACACAACACAACCACCACAACACAACCAACACAACCAACACAACAACCACAACACAACCACCACAACACAACACAACCACCACAACACAACCACCACAACACAACCAACACAACACAACCAACACAACCAACACAACACAACCAACACAACACAACACAACCACCACAACACAACACAACACAACCAACACAACACAACCAACACAACCAACACAACCACCACAACACAACACAACCAACACAACACAACACAACCAACACAACACAACCAACACAACCCAACACAACCAACACAACACAACCAACACAACACAACCAACACAACCAACACAACACAACACAACACAACCAACACAACACAACACAACACAACACAACCAACACAACCAACACAACACAACCAACAAACACAACCAACACAACACAACCAACACAACACAACACAACACAACACAACCAACACAACACAACACAACCAACACAACACAACACAACCAACACAACCAACACAACCAACACAACACAACCAACACAACACAACCAACACAACACAACACAACACAACACAACCAACACAACCAACACAACACAACACAACCAACACAACACAACACAACCAACACAACCAACACAACACAACCAACACAACCAACACAACACAACCAACACAACTAACACAACCAACACAACCAACACAACACAACCAACACAACCAACACAACACAACCAACACAACTAACACAACCAACACAACCAACACAACACAACACAACACAACACAACCAACACAACACAACACAACACAACACAACCAACACAACACAACCAACACAACTAACACAACCAACACAACCAACACAACACAACCAACACAACACAACACAACACAACCAACACAACACAACACAACCAACACAACACAACCAACACAACCAACCAACACAACACAACACAACACAACCAACACAACACAACCAACACAACACAACACAACCAACACAACACAACCAACACAACCAACACAACCAACACAACACAACCAACACAACCAACACAACACAACACAACCAACACAACACAACACAACCAACACAACACAACCAACACAACCAACACAACACAACACAACCAACACAACACAACACAACACAACCAACACAACCAACACAACACAACACAACACAACACAACACAACCAACACAACACAACACAACACAACCAACACAACACAACACAACCAACACAACACAACCAACACAACCAACCAACACAACACAACACAACACAACCAACACAACACAACCAACACAACACAACCAACACAACACAACCAACACAACCAACACAACACAACACAACCAACACAACCAACACAACCAACACAACACAACCAACACAACACAACACCAAACCAACACAACCAACACAACCAACACAACCAACACAAACACCACAACACAACCACCACAACACAACCAACACAACACAACACAACCACCACAACACAACCAACACAACACAACCAACACAACCAACACAACACAACAACACAACACAACCAACACAACACAACACAACACAACACAACACAACCAACACAACCAACACAACACAACCAACACAACACAACCAACACAACACAACACAACACAACACAACCAACACAACACAACACAACACAACCAACACAACACAACCAACACAACCAACACAACCAACACAACCAACACAACCAACACAACACAACCAACACAACACAACACAACCAACACAAACACCACAACACAACCACCACAACACAACCAACACAACACAACACAACACAACCACCACAACACAACCAACACAACACAACCAACACAACCAACACAACCAACACAACACAACCAACACAACACAATCAACACAACCAACACAACACAACCAACACAACACAACCAACACAACACAAACCAACCAACACAAACCAACCAACACAACACAACCAACACAACACAACACAACACAACCAACACAACCAACACAACCAACACAACACAACCAACACAACCAACACAACACAACACAACACAACCAACACAACCAACACAACACAACCAACACAACCAACACAACCACCACAACACAACACAACCAACACAACCAACACAAACCAACCAACACAACACAACCAACACAACCAACACCACACAACACAACCACCACAACACAACCAACACAACACAACACAACCACCACAACACAACCAACACAACACAACCAACACAACACAACCAACACAACACAACCAACACAACCAACACAACACAACCAACACAACCAACACAACACAACGCTTAGGGCAGAAGGGCCCCACATACTGTGCTGCGCTGTGCGTGCTCACACATGCTAAGTAATCACACACACACAGACAGCTTTATATCAGTTTCTTTGGAAGCAGGGATTACTTTGGGAGCAGGGATTACTTTGGGAGCAGGGATTACTTTGGGAGCAGGGATTACTTTGGGAGCAGGGATTACTTTGGGAGCAGGGATTACTTTAGGAGCAGGGATTACTTTAGGAGCAGGGATTACTTTAGGAGCAGGGATTACTTTAGGAGCAGGGATTACTTTAGGAGCAGGGATTACTTTAGGAGCAGGGATTACTTTAGGAGCAGGGATTACTTTGATTCTCAAACTTCATGAAGCTTTAATGTTTTCAAACTTTGAATTACCATTATTTACATGGTCTTCAAATTCAGAAAAATAATTAAGAAGTGGATATTAATGTTGCGTCTAAAAGTTATTTTCGTTCCTCCTGACATTAATATTTGATAGGAAATTATTTTGGCTACAGGGAGTTTACTTCTAGAGTCTAGATTTCATAAAACGACTTATCCCTGAATTACCATGAAAACATCAGTGGTTTATTTTTTATTTTTTTATATATCTGTATCAAATGTTCCTTTGAAAGTGAGATCAAGGATCTAGTTTGTTATTAAGCGTTATTGTGGTCAGAATACTACACCTGGGAAAGAACCCCAGTTGTCTGGTAGGAGTCAATGATCTGTGTTTATAATAATAGTAGTAGCTTACTGCCTCTGCCTACATGGCTATTATTACTATTTGATAAGGGGGGAGACGGCACCTTTTAGGACCAGGCAGGCAGAGTGCAGATCAACTCCCAGAGGACCCCTATAGGACCGGTTCTAAAGGGTCTATTTGAAGGCTCCTGCACAATTGCCTGATTCAAAAGGAGTCATTGTCAGTGACCATACAAAATGAGACCCTAAAATGAGAGGAGCAGAGGAAATAATTATAGGGATACTTCGAAATTAAGATGCCATCTGTATAGAGAAATACATACACAACCATAGAGAGAGGAGAGGAGAGGAGAGGAGAGGAGAGGAGAGGAGAGGAGAGGAGAGGAGAGGAGAGGAGAGGAGAGGAGAGGAGAGGAGAGGAGAGGAGAGGAGAGGAGAGGGAGAGGAGAGGAGGAGGAGGGAGGGAGAGGAGAGGAGAGGAGAGGAGAGGAGAGGAGAGGAGAGGAGAGGAGAGGAGAGGAGAGGAGAGGAGAGGAGAGGAGAGGAGAGGAGAGGAGGAGGAGAGGAGAGGAGAGGAGAGGAGAGGAGATGAGACGAGATGAGATGAGACGAGATGAGACGAGAGGACGGGAGAGGAGAGAAGAGAAGAGGAGAGGAGAGGAGTGGAGAGGAGAGGAGTGGATCGGTGTTGAAAGGAGGGAAAGGGAGAGTAGGGGCGAGGAGAGGAGGAGCAGAGAAGAGGAGTTGAGGGGATGATGGCTACAGTGTAGGTCTTTCATATCTGTTCGTCTCAGAGTATCTAAATGTCTGATTTCCCCCCTATAAACGTGGGCTAAAGCTCTGACAGGGCTGGTTCTGACTGTGTACCCCCCCACACACACACACACACAGACACAGACACACACAGACACACCACATCCCACGCTCCAAGCCCAAAATTGGATAAACAGCACAAAGTCAACTAAGGACATCGACTGTTTGGCTCTCATAAAAGCATGACCTGCACCATCAAAGACAAACCTCATTCTAAAATACCACTCTATTCCCTATATAGTGCACTACCCTACGGGCCCTGGTCAACAGTAGTGCACTACAATGGGAATAGGGTTTCATTTGGGATGCAGCAGTAAGACCAGCATTACAGCTAAAGCCACAGGCACACGCTTCCCCCAGAATGTCAGTCAGAAGATTGTTGATGGTTGTTTTCCTTTCCCCCCTCTCTACGACCCGGGTCTTTACATTGGCTAGCAGGACGCTGACACTGGCCTCATTGGCTGGGCCTGGCGTTGGCGTTTAGCTAGCGTTGCCAGGGAGCGGTCGGTGTCGTAAAGATGAATGCTCGAGTGCCGGGGCCGAGGTGAAAGAACCGCCGCGGTCCAATTGCTACTCTAATCCTTATGTAGTGCACTCCTTTTGACCATGGCACATAGTGTTCTAGTTAAACGTAGTGCACTATGAAGGGAAGAGGGTGCTATTTGGAACACGTCCATTGATTTCCTTTCCCGCCTCGTCCACGCGGGAGTGTTCTATTCTCACACAGCTGAGGCAGACTAAAGCCTGATTGGACAACACGGCAGAACTCGTACGATCCGACCCGTGGCGTTGTGGTTAGCGGTTAGCATTGGCACGGATGCTACAGAAAGCTCTGGAAGGGGGAGGCTAAACAGAGGAACCCAGCCATGGTGTGTTGTTAGCTGGGTGTTCTCAGGCCCAGGGAAGGGTGAACCAGGGTGGAGATGGGATAGGTTACAGGGATCGATGCACTACATTGCCAGAGAGCTGGGGCCAGAGCTTGGACCACTGCCCTCTAACGAGTGGACAGGGTCTGCTGTTTCTCAGAGGCAGTGGCTGTAACAGTAACATCTATGTTATGGCAGAGGTGGAGCGAAGAGGTGGGTTGTGGGAAGGCAACACACCCCCTATCCTGGCTGGCTAATCTGGTCCCACATGGCGGTGTAGCCTCAGACCAACCAGACCAGGCCGACATGTTCTGCCCCAGCCAAGGCTAACGGAAAAAGACCCGACCGGCGATTGCACCACATCCAGAGACAGGGACGTGCTCAGCAGATCCAGGCTGCCTACAGTGAGCCTTGGCTGGGGCTGGAAACGTACACAGACCTCCCCGGATCACTGTGGAACCACAAAGACATGAGCTGTGTCCCAAATGGCACTATATTACCTTTATAGGGCCTTGGTCTATGGGCCTTGGTCAAAAGTAGTGCACTACATAGGGATTAGAATGCTATTTCAGATGCAGACATGGCCTTCCCCTCCCCAGCACTGACAGACTGATGGAGCATGTCACCAAGGCAACAATAATAATATGACCTCAATCCAGCTAAGGTAATAATATAATAACCAGCTGAGGTAATAATATAATAACCAGCTGAGGTAATAATATAATAACCAGCTGAGGTAATAATATAATAACCAGCTGATGTAATAATATAATAACCAGCTAAGGTAATAATATAATAACCAGCTAAGGTAATAATATAATAACCAGCTGAGGTAATAATATAATAACCAGCTGATGTAATAATATAATAACCAGCTAAGGTAATAATATAATAACCAGCTGATGTAATAATATAATAACCAGCTAAGGTAATAATATAATAACCAGCTAAGGTAATAATATAATAACCAGCTGATGTAATAATATAATAACCGGCTGAGGTAATAATATAATAACCAGCTGATGTAATAATATAATAACCAGCTAAGGTAATAATATAATAACCGGCTGAGGTAATAATATAATAACCAGCTGAGGCAATAATATAATAACCAGCTGAGGTAATAATATAATAACCAGCTGAGGTAATAATATAATAACCAGCTGATGTAATAATATAATAACCGGCTAAGGTAATAATATAATAACTGGCTGAGGTAATAATATAATAACCAGCTGAGGTAATAATATAATAACCAGCTGAGGTAATAATATAATAACCGGCTGAGGTAATAATATAATAACCAGCTAAGATAATAATATAATAACCAGGGAGGTAATAATATGATAACCAGCTGAGGTAATAATATAATAACCAGCTGAGGTAATAATATAATAACCAGCTAAGGTAATAATATAATAACCAGCTAAGGTAATAATATAATAACCAGCTGAGGTAATAATATAATAACCAGCTGAGGTAATAATATAATAACCAGCTGAGGTAATAATATAATAACCAGCTGAGGTAATAATATAATAACCAGCTGAGGTAATAATATGATAACCAGCTGAGGTAATAATATAATAACCAGCTGAGGTAATAATATAATAACCAGCTGAGGTAATAATATAATAACCGGCTGAGGTAATAATATAATAACCAGCTAAGGTAATAATATAATAACCAGCTGAGGTAATAATATAATAACCGGCTGAGGTAATAATATAATAACCAGCTGAGGTAATAATATAATAACCAGCTGAGGTAATAATATAATAACCGGCTGAGAAAAAAAATATAATAACCAGCTAAGGTAATAATATAATAACCGGCTGAGGTAATAATATAATAACCAGCTGAGGTAATAATATAATAACCAGCTGAGGTAATAATATAATAACCAGCTGAGGTAATATACTAACCAGCTGAGGTAATACTATAACAATAATAATAACCAGCTGATGTAATAATATAATAACCAGCTGAGGTAATAATATAATAACCAGCTGAGGTAATAATATAATAACCAGCTGAGGTAATAATATAATAACCAGCTGAGGTAATAATATAATAACCAGCTGAGGTAATAATATAATAACCAGCTGAGGTAATAATATAATAACCAGCTGAGGTAATAATATAATAACCAGCTGATGTAATAATATAATAACCAGCTGAGGTAATAATATAATAACCAGCTGAGGTAATATACTAACCAGCTGAGGTAATAATATAATAACCAGCTGAGGTAATAATATAATAACCAGCTGAGGTAATAATATAATAACCAGCTAAGGTAATAATATAATAACCAGCTGAGGTAATAATATAATAACCAGCTGAGGTAATAATATAATAACCAGCTGAGGTAATAATATAATAACCAGCTGAGGTAATAATATAATAACCAGCTGAGGTAATAATATAATAACCAGCTGAGGTAATAATATAATAACCAGCTGAGGTAATAATATGATAACCAGCTGAGGTAATAATATGATAACCAGCTGAGGTAATAATATAACACTACCTTAACACTCCCACTACAGACCTGTTCAGTGATGTTATCACTCCCACTACAGACCTGTTCAGTGATGTTATCACTCCCACTACAGACCTGTTCAGTGATGTTATCACTCCCACTACAGACCTGTTCAGTGATGTTATCACTCCCACTACAGACCTGTTCAGTGATGTTATCACTCCCACTACAGACCTGTTCAGTGATGTTATCACTCCCACTACAGACCTGTTCAGTGATGTTATCACTCCCACTACAGACCTGTTCAGTGATGTTATCACTCCCACTACAGACCTGTTCAGTGATGTTATCACTCCCACTAGAGAGGAGTTGTTCAGTGATATTATTACTCCCACTAGAGAGGAGATGTTCAGTGATATTATTACTCCCACTAGAGAGGAGTTGTTCAGTGATATTATCACTCCCACTAGAGAGGAGTTGTTCAGTGATATTATCACTCCCACTAGAGAGGAGTTGTTCAGTGATATTATTACTCCCACTAGAGAGGAGTTGTTCAGTGATATTAACACTCCCACTAGAGAGGAGCTGTTCAGTGATATTATCACTCCCACTAGAGAGGAGTTGTTCAGTGATATTATCACTCCCACTAGAGAGGAGTTGTTCAGTGATATTAACACTCCCACTAGAGAGGAGCTGTTCAGTGATATTAACACTCCCACTAGAGAGGAGCTGTTCAGTGATATTAACACTCCCACTAGAGAGGAGTTGTTCAGTGATGTTAACACTCCCACTAGAGAGGAGTTGTTCAGTGATGTTAACACTCCCACTAGAGAGGAGTTGTTCAGTGATGTTATCACTCCCACTAGAGAGGAGTTGTTCAGTGATATTATCACTCCCACTAGAGAGGAGTTGTTCAGTGCTTTCAGTACCACTAGAGAGGAGTTGTTCAGTGCTTTCAGTACCATTAGAGAGGAGTTGTTCAGTGCTTTCAGTACCACCACACAGTTTTTGAGTTGCACACATTCTTCAGCCCTGATTAAAACAAGGAGAAAGAGAAAGGAACAGAACAGGAACGAATCTGTCAGCTATCCAGGCAACATTAGGTAGCTATCCAGGCAACATTAGGTAGCTATCCAGGCAACATTAGGTAGCTATCCAGGCAACATTAGGTAGCTACCCAGGCAACATTAGGTAGCTATCCAGGCAACATTAGGTAGCTACCCAGGCAACATTAGGTAGCTATCCAGGCAACATTAGGTAGCTACCCAGGCAACATTAGGTAGCTATCCAGGCAACATTAGGTAGCTACCCAGGCAACATTAGGTAGCTACCCAGGCAACATTAGGTATCTATCCAGGCAACATTAGGTAGCTATCCAGGCAACATTAGGTATCTATCCAGGCAACATTAGGTAGCTACCCAGGCAACATTAGGTAGCTATCCAGGCAACATTAGGTAGCTATCCAGGCAACATTAGGTAGCTATTCAGGCAACATTAGGTAGCTATCCAGGCAACATTAGGTAGCTATCCAGGCAACATTAGGTAGCTATCCAGGCAACATTAGGTAGCTATCCAGGCAACAAACGTTATTTGCTTCATGGAAACATGGCTCACTGGAGAGACGCCATCCGAGGCGGTGCAGCCAACGGGTTTTTCCACGCATCGCGCCGACAGAAACAAACAACTTACTGGTAAGAAGAGGGGCGGGGGCGTATGCCTTATGACTAACGAGACATGGTGTGATGAAAGAAACATACAGGAACTCAAATCCTTCTGTTCACCTGATTTAGAATTCCTCACAATCAAATGTAGACCGCATTATCTACCAAGAGAATTCTCTTCGATTATAATCACAGCCGTATATATCCCCCCCAAGCAGACACATCGATGGCTCTGAATGAACTTTATTTAACTCTTTCCAAGCTCGTCATCAAGCTCGAGACCCTGGGTCTCGACCCCGCCCTGAGCAACTGGGTACTAGACTTCCTGACGGGCCGCCCCCAGGTGGTGAGGGTAGGCAACAACATCTCCTCCCCGTTGATCCTCAACACTGGGGCCCCACAAGGGTGCGTTCTGAGCCCTCTCCTGTACTCCCTGTTCACCCACGACTGCGTGGCCACGCACGCCTCCAACTCAATCATCAAGTTTGCGGACGACATAACAGTGGTAGGCTTGATTACCAACAGGGGTAATAATATAATAACGGCCTACAGGGAGGAGGTGAGGGCCCTCGGAGTGTGGTGTCAGGAAAATAACCTCACACTCAACGTCAACAAAACTAAGGAGATGATTGTGGACTTCAGGAAACAGCAGAGGGAACACCCCCCTATCCACATCGATGGAACAGTAGTGGAGAGGGTAGCAAGTTTTAAGTTCCTCGGCATACACATCACAGACAAACTGAATTGGTCCACTCACACAGACAGAATCGTGAAGAAGGCGCAGCAGCGTCTCTTCAACCTCAGGAGGCTGAAGAAATTTGGCTTGTCACCAAAAGCACTCACAAACTTCTACAGATGCACAATCGAGAGCATCCTGGCGGGCTGTATCACCGCCTGGTACGGCAACTGCTCCGCCCTCAACCGTAAGGCTCTCCAGAGGGTAGTGAGGTCTGCACAACTCATCACCGGGGCAAACTACCTGCCCTCCAGGACACCTACACCACCCGATGTTACAGGAAGGCCATAAAGATCATCAAGGACATCAACCACCCGAGCCACTGCCTGTTCACCCCGCTATCATCCAGAAGGCGAGGTCAGTACAGGTGCATCAAAGCTGGGACCGAGAGACTGAAAAACAGCTTCTATCTCAAGGCCATCAGACTGTTAAACAGCCACCACTAACATTGAGTGGCTGCTGCCAACACACTGACACAACTCCAGCCACTTTAATAATGGGAATTGATGGGAAATGATGTAAATATATCACTAGCCACTTTAAACAATGCTACCTTATATAATGTTACTTACCCTACATTATTCATCTCATATGCATACATATATACTGTACTCTATATCAGACTGCATTCTTATGTAATACATGTATCACTAGCCACTTTAACTATGCCACTTTGTTTACATACTCATCTCATATGTATATACTGTACTCGATACCATCTACTGTATCTTGCCTATGCTGCTCTGTACCATCACTCATTCATATATCCTTATGTACATGTTCCTTATCCCCTTACACTGTGTATTAGACAGTAGTTTTGGAATTGTTAGTTAGATTACTTGTTGGTTATTACTGCATTGTCGGAACTAGAAGCACAAGCATTTCGCTACACTCGCATTAACATCTGCTAACCATGTGTATGTGACAAATAAAATGTGATTTGATTTGATTTAGGTTTGTTTTCTTGGAGAGTAACAACAACACAAAAAAGCTGAGGAGGAACACGCAGGAGGGAAAGACACAAAACAATTCAACATTAAATACAGAAATTAAGAGCAATAAGGAGGACAAACACACACACCACACACACACACCACCCACAACACACCACCCCCACACACACCACCCACAACACACCACCCCCACACACACCACCCACAACACACCACCCCCACACACACACCACCCCCACACACACCACACACACACACACCACCCCCACACACACAACACACCACCCCCACACACAGAGGGATAGATCTCTGCCTGAGGGCTTCAGGTGTGAGGTAGTGAAGAAGAGGGATAGATCTCTGCCTGAGGGCTTCAGGTGTGAGGTAGTGAAGAAGAGGGATAGATCTCTTCCTGTTGGGCTTCAGGTGTGAGGTAGTGAAGAAGAGGGATAGATATCTTCCTGTTGGGCTTCAGGTGTGAGGTAGTGAAGAAGAGGGATAGATCTCTTCCTGTTGGTCTTCAGGTGTGAGGTAGTGAAGAAGAGGGATAGATCTCTTCCTGTTGGGCTTCAGGTGTGAGGTAGTGAAGAAGAGGGATAGATCTCTTCCTGTTGGGCTTCAGGTGTGAGGTAGTGAAGAAGAGGGATAGATCTCTTCCTGTTGGGCTTCAGGTGTGAGGTAGTGAAGAAGAGGGATAGATCTCTTCCTGTTGGGCTTCAGGTGTGAGGTAGTGAAGAAGAGGGATAGATCTCTTCCTGTTGGGCTTCAGGTGTGAGGTAGTGAAGAAGAGGGATAGATCTCTTCCTGTTGGTCTTCAGGTGTGAGGTAGTGAAGAAGAGGGATAGATCTCTGCCTGAGGGCTTCAGGTGTGAGGTAGTGAAGAAGAGGGATAGATCTCTGCCTGAGGGCTTCAGGTGTGAGGTAGTGAAGAAGAGGGATAGATCTCTTCCTGTTGGGCTTCAGGTGTGAGGTAGTGAAGAAGAGGGATAGATATCTTCCTGTTGGGCTTCAGGTGTGAGGTAGTGAAGAAGAGGGATAGATCTCTTCCTGTTGGTCTTCAGGTGTGAGGTAGTGAAGAAGAGGGATAGATCTCTTCCTGTTGGGCTTCAGGTGTGAGGTAGTGAAGAAGAGGGATAGATCTCTTCCTGTTGGGCTTCAGGTGTGAGGTAGTGAAGAAGAGGGATAGATATCTTCCTGTTGGGCTTCAGGTGTGAGGTAGTGAAGAAGAGGGATAGATCTCTGCCTGAGAGCTTCAGGTGTGAGGTAGTGAAGAAGAGGGATAGATCTCTGCCTGAGGGCTTCAGGTGTGAGGTAGTGAAGAAGAGGGATAGATCTCTGCCTGAGGGCTTCAGGTGTGAGGTAGTGAAGAAGAGGGATAGATCTCTTCCTGTTGGGCTTCAGGTGTGAGGTAGTGAAGAAGAGGGATAGATATCTTCCTGTTGGGCTTCAGGTGTGAGGTAGTGAAGAAGAGGGATAGATCTCTTCCTGTTGGTCTTCAGGTGTGAGGTAGTGAAGAAGAGGGATAGATCTCTTCCTGTTGGGCTTCAGGTGTGAGGTAGTGAAGAAGAGGGATAGATCTCTTCCTGTTGGGCTTCAGGTGTGAGGTAGTGAAGAAGAGGGATAGATCTCTTCCTGTTGGGCTTCAGGTGTGAGGTAGTGAAGAAGAGGGATAGATCTCTTCCTGTTGGGCTTCAGGTGTGAGGTAGTGAAGAAGAGGGATAGATCTCTTCCTGTTGGTCTTCAGGTGTGAGGTAGTGAAGAAGAGGGATAGATCTCTTCCTGTTGGTCTTCAGGTGTGAGGTAGTGAAGAAGAGGGATAGATCTCTTCCTGTTGGGCTTCAGGTGTGAGGTAGTGAAGAAGAGGGATAGATCTCTGCCTGAGGGCTTCAGGTGTGAGGTAGTGAAGAAGAGGGATAGATCTCTTCCTGTTGGGCTTCAGGTGTGAGGTAGTGAAGAAGAGGGATAGATCTCTTCCTGTTGGGCTTCAGGTGTGAGGTAGTGAAGAAGAGGGATAGATCTCTTCCTGTTGGGCTTCAGGTGTGAGGTAGTGAAGAAGAGGGATAGATCTCTGCCTGAGGGCTTCAGGTGTGAGGTAGTGAAGAAGAGGGATAGATCTCTGCCTGAGGGCTTCAGGTGTGAGGTAGTGAAGAAGAGGGATAGATCTCTGCCTGAGGGCTTCAGGTGTGAGGTAGTGAAGAAGAGGGATAGATCTCTGCCTGAGGGCTTCAGGTGTGAGGTAGTGAAGAAGAGGGATAGATCTCTTCCTGTTGGTCTTCAGGTGTGAGGTAGTGAAGAAGAGGGATAGATCTCTTCCTGTTGGTCCTCAGGTTTTCCCCTGGTTATCATTATAAAACGGTGACATGGACTGACATGTACGGTTGATTATCTCTACGATGATGTTGTTGAGGATTTTTTAATTTAATTTTTTATTTAATATTTTATTTAACCAGGTCGGCCAGTTGAGAACAAGTTCTCATTTACAATTGCGACCTGGCCAAGAAAAAGCAAAGCAGTGCGACACATACAACAACACAGAGTGAACATGGAATAAACAAACATACAGTCAATAATACAGTAGAAAGGCTATATACAGTGTGTGCAAATGAGGTGAGATAAGGGAGGTAAGGCAATAAATAGGCCGTAGTGGAGATCCTCTGTTAACCACCAGAACCATCCAGCCCATTTTCACAACAACGGCAGGTCAGAGGAGAAACGGAAGGAAAGGGGACAGATAAGCAGTACTGACCTTGAAGCAGAACTGTAGAGAAGAGAGGAGCGTTCCAGGGCAAATATAAAAGAGAAGGAGAGAGACGAGGAGAGAGAGAGAGAAGGAGGGAGACGAGGAGAGAGAGAGAAGGAGGGAGACGAGGAGAGAGAGAGAAGGAGGGAGACGAGGAGAGAGAGAGAAGGAGGGAGACGAGGAGAGAGAGAGAAGGAGGGAGACGAGGAGAGAGAGAGAAGGAGGGAGACGAGGAGAGAGAGAGGAGGAGGGAGACGAGGAGAGAACATGAGAGAGAGAGAAGGAGGGAGACGAGGAGAGAGAGAGAAGGAGGGAGACGAGGAGAGAGAGAGAAGGAGGGAGACGAGGGAGAGAGAGAGAAGGAGGGAGACGAGGAGAGAGAGAGAGAGGGAGACGAGGAGAGAGAGAGAAGGAGGGAGACGAGGAGAGAGAGAGAAGGAGGGAGACGAGGAGAGAGAGAGAGGAGGAGGGAGACGAGGAGAGAACATGAGAGAGAGAGAAGGAGGGAGACGAGGAGAGAGAGAGAAGGAGGGAGACGAGGAGAGAGAGAGAAGGAGGGAGACGAGGAGAGAGAGAGAAGGAGGGAGACGAGGAGAGAGAGAGAAGGAGGGAGACGAGGAGAGAGAGAGGAGGAGGGAGACGAGGAGAGAACATGAGAGAGAGAGAAGGAGGGAGACGAGGAGAGAGAGAGAAGGAGGGAGACGAGGAGAGAGAGAGGAGGAGGGAGACGAGGAGAGAACATGAGAGAGAGAGAAGGAGGGAGACGAGGAGAGAGAGAGAAGGAGGGAGACGAGGAGAGAGAGAGAAGGAGGGAGACGAGGAGAGAACATGAGAGAGAGAGAAGGAGGGAGACGAGGAGAGAGAGAAGGAGGGAGACGAGGAGAGAGAGAGGAGGAGGGAGACGAGGAGAGAACATGAGAGAGAGAGAAGGAGGGAGACGAGGAGAGAGAGAGAAGGAGGGAGACGAGGAGAGAGAGAGAAGGAGGGAGACGAGGAGAGAACATGAGAGAGAGAGAAGGAGGGAGACGAGGAGAGAACATGAGAGAGAGAGAAGGAGGGAGACGAGGAGAGAGAGAGAGGAGGGAGACGAGGAGAGAACATGAGAGAGAGAGAAGGAGGGAGACGAGGAGAGAGAGAGAAGGAGGGAGACGAGGAGAGAGAGAGGAGGGAGACGAGGAGAGAACATGAGAGAGAGAGAAGGAGGGAGACGAGGAGAGAACATGAGAGAGAGAGAAGGAGGGAGACGAGGAGAGAACATGAGAGAGAGAGAAGGAGGGAGACGAGGAGAGAGAGAGAAGGAGGGAGACGAGGAGAGAGAGAGAAGGAGGGAGGCGAGGAGAGAACATGAGAGAGAGAGAAGGAGGGAGACGAGGAGAGAGAGAAGGAGGGAGATGAGAAGTGAGAGAGGAGGGAGGCCAGGAGAGAACATGTGAGAGAGAGAAGGAGGGAGACGAGGAGAGAGAGAAGGAGGGAGATGAGGAGAGAGAGAGGAGGAGGGAGATGAGGAGAGAGAGAGAAGGAGGGAGACGAGGAGAGAGAGAGAGGAGGGAGACGAGGAGAGAACATGAGAGAGAGAGAAGGAGGGAGACGAGGAGAGAGAGAGAAGGAGGGAGATGAGGAGAGAGAGAGAGGAGGGAGACGAGGAGAGAGAGAGAGGAGGGAGACGAGGAGAGAACATGAGAGAGAGAGAAGGAGGGAGACGAGGAGAGAGAGAGAAGGAGGGAGATGAGGAGAGAGAGAGGAGGGAGACGAGGAGAGAACATGAGAGAGAGAGAGAAGGAGGGAGACGAGGAGAGAACATGAGAGAGAGAGAAGGAGGGAGACGAGGAGAGAGAGAGAGGAGGGAGACGAGGAGAGAGAACACAGAACAGAGAGCTTGGTTAGTAAGCAGGAACAAACATTCTAAAAGAGGTTCTACTTGGAGTTCTACTGTGACGTGCTACAGACAGGACATCAGCATTTAGAGCACAAAGACTAGATAGAAAGAGAGAAGAAGAGAGAGAGAGGAAGTGAAAAAGGATGAGACAGACAGACAGACAGACAGACAGACAGACAGACAGACAGACAGACAGACAGACAGACAGACAGACAGACAGACAGACAGACAGACAGACAGACAGACAGACAGACAGACAGACAGACAGACAGACAGACAGACAGACAGACAGACAGACAGACAGACAGACAGACAACATTGAACAGCAGACCGACACTTAGTTTCACCTAACGGGGGCAGCAGTGAGGTTCCACATGGATTGATTTCACCTGCCTGGTTAGATTCCATGTTGCCTCGGGGTTCTCCTCTGAGCCATGTGAGCCAGATGTGAGCAGCTTTTTAAACATAACCCACAATTCCTCCTGTTTCTGTGCAAACACGCAATGCTTCATACTCTAGCTTTGAACGGACGCCACGCATCACATTTAGTCTCCTCCTCCCTCCCTCCCTCCCTCCCTCCCTCCCTCCCTCCCTTTCATTCCTTCTCTCCATCCATTCTCAGAGCCAAATCTGTGCCGTTGGCCACCACTCTGATGGCCGATTTATTTAGCTCCATTTGTCTTTGCATGGAGTTCCTCAATCCACCCCAATTACCACCACATCATGAAATAAACAACGACGCGTCGCCCCAAACAACCTTTCTGCCCTTAGAAGTGAGGGAGGGAGAGAGGGACAGTGTCTCAGACCCCTGCAGTCCCTCTAATGTCTCTGTCCCTCTAATGTCTCTGTCCCTCTCATGTCTCTGTCCCTCTCATGTCTCTGTCCCTCTCATGTCTCTGTCCCTCTCATGTCTCTGTCCCTCTAATGTCTCTGTCCCTCTAATGTCTCTGTCCCTCTAATGTCTCTGTCCCTCTAATGTCTCTGTCCCTCTCATGTCTCTGTCCCTCTCATGTCTCTGTCCCTCTAATGTCTCTGTCCCTCTAATGTCTCTTTCCCTCTAATGTCTCTGTCCCTCTCATGTCTCTGTCCCTATCATGTCTCTGTCCCTCTAATGTCTCTGTCCCTCTCATGTCTCTGTCCCTCTAATGTCTCTGTCCCTCTCATGTCTCTGTCCCTCTCATGTCTCTGTCCCTCTAATGTCTCTGTCCCTCTAATGTCTCTGTCCCTCTCATGTCTCTGTCCCTCTCATGTCTCTGTCCCTCTCATGTCTCTGTCCCTCTCATGTCTCTGTCCCTCTAATGTCTCTGTCCCTCTAATGTCTCTGTCCCTCTCATGTCTCTGTCCCTCTCATGTCTCTGTCCCTCTCATGTCTCTGTCCCTCTCATGTCTCTGTCCCTCTCATGTCTCTGTCCCTCTAATGTCTCTGTCCCTCTCATGTCTCTGTCCATCTCATGTCTATGTCCCTCTAATGTCTCTGTCCCTCTCATGTCTCTGTCCCTCTCATGTCTCTGTCCCTCTCATGTCTCTGTCCCTCTCATGTCTCTGTCCCTCTCATGTCTCTGTCCCTCTCATGTCTCTGTCCCTCTCATGTCTCTGTCCCTCTCATGTCTCTGTCCCTCTCATGTCTCTGTCCCTCTCATGTCTCTGTCCCTCTCATGTCTCTGTCCCTCTCATGTCTCTGTCCCTCTCATGTCTCTGTCCCTCTCATGTCTCTGGCCCGAACTGACAGGTGTCTAGAAATATACAACATATGGAATAGAACTGGTGAAGGAGGTAACAGACAGGCTGGTGAAGGAGGTAACAGACAGGCTGGTGAAGGAGGTAACAGACAGGCTGGTGAAGGAGGTAACAGACAGGCTGGTGAAGGAGGTAACAGACAGGCTGGTGAAGGAGGTAACAGACAAGTTGGTGAAGGAGCTAACAGACAGGCTGGTGAAGAAGGTAACAGACAGGCTGGTGAAGGAAGTAACAGACAGGCTGGTGAAGGAGGTAACAGACAGGCTGGTGAAGGAGCTAACAGACAGGCTGGTGAAGGAGGTAACAGACAGGCTGGTGAAGGAGGTAACAGACAGGCTGGTGAAGGAGATAACAGACAGGCTGGTGAAGGAGCTAACAGGCTGGTGAAGGAGGTAACAGACAGGCTGGTGAAGGAGGTAACAGACAGGCTGGTGAAGGAGGTAACAGGCTGGTGAAGGAGGTAACAGGCTGGTGAAGGAGGTAACAGACAGGCTGGTGAAGGAGGTAACAGACAGGCTGGTGAAGGAGGTAACAGACTGGTGAAGGAGGTAACAGACAGGCTGGTGAAGGAGGTAACAGACAGGCTGGTGAAGGAGGTAACAGACAGGCTGGTGAAGGAGGTAACAGACAGGCTGGTGAAGGAGCTAACAGACAGGCTGGTGAAGGAGGTAACAGACAGGCTGGTGAAGGAGGTAACAGACAGGCTGGTGAAGGAGGTAACAGACAGGCTGGTGAAGGAGGTAACAGACAGGCTGGTGAAGGAGCTAACAGACAGGCTGGTGAAGGAGGTAACAGACAGGCTGGTGAAGGAGCTAACAGACAGGCTGGTGAAGGAGCTAACAGACAGGCTGGTGAAGGAGGTAACAGACAGGCTGGTGAAGGAGCTAACAGACAGGCTGGTGAAGGAGGTAACAGACAGGCTGGTGAAGGAGGTAACAGACAGGCTGGTGAAGGAGGTAACAGGCTGGTGAAGGAGCTAACAGACAGGCTGGTGAAGGAGGTAACAGACAGGCTGGTGAAGGAGGTAACAGACAGGCTGGTGAAGGAGGTAACAGACAGGCTGGTGAAGGAGCTAACAGACAGGCTGGTGAAGGAGGTAACAGACAGGCTGGTGAAGGAGGTAACAGACAGGCTGGTGAAGGAGGTAACAGGCTGGTGAAGGAGCTAACAGACAGGCTGGTGAAGGAGGTAACAGGCTGGTGAAGGAGGTAACAGACAGGCTGGTGAAGGAGGTAACAGACAGGCTGGTGAAGGAGGTAACAGACAGGCTGGTGAAGGAGGTAACAGACAGGCTGGTGAAGGAGGTAACAGACAGGCTGGTGAAGGAGCTAACAGACAGGCTGGTGAAGGAGGTAACAGACAGGCTGGTGAAGGAGCTAACAGACAGGCTGGTGAAGGAGGTAACAGACAGGCTGGTGAAGGAGGTAACAGACAGGCTGGTGAAGGAGGTAACAGGCTGGTGAAGGAGGTAACAGGCTGGTGAAGGAGCTAACAGACAGGCTGGTGAAGGAGGTAACAGACAGGCTGGTGAAGGAGGTAACAGACAGGCTGGTGAAGGAGGTAACAGACAGGCTGGTGAAGGAGGTAACAGACAGGCTGGTGAAGGAGGTAACAGACAGGCTGGTGAAGGAGATAACAGACAGGCTGGTGAAGGAGGTAACAGACAGGCTGGTGAAGGAGATAACAGACTGGCTGGTGAAGGAGGTAACAGGTGTGTGTGTGTGTGTGTGTGTGTGTGTGTGTGTGTGTGTGTGTGTGTGTGTGTGTGTGTGTGTGTGTGTGTGTGTGTGTGTGTGTGTGTGTGTGTGTGTGTGTGTGTTTGCGTGCGTGCGTGCATGCGTGCGTGCGTGCGTGCGTGCGTGTGTGTGATGTTGTGATTGTGCCAAGCAGCCGTCAGTTGTGAGCCTGGTTCTGACAGAGACATACTGCAGGGGTTCTGGCTGACATGCCCACTGGTTTCTGCACGGGGTCAGACATACTGCAGGGGGTCTGGCTGACGTGCCCACTGGTTTCTGCCCGGGGTCAGACATACTGCAGGACGTGCCCACTGGTTTCTGCCCGGGGTCAGACATACTGCAGGGGGTCTGGCTGACGTGCCCACTGGTTTCTACCCGGAGTCACACCCCCCCCTCACACACCCCTCCTCCCCCCCCCCCCCCTCCTCCCCCTCACACACCCCCTCCTCCCCCCCCCTCCCCCTAACACACCCCCTCCTCCCCCTAACACACACACCCCTCCCCCTAACACACCCCCTCCTCCCCCCCTAACACACACACACACCCCCCTAGCACACCCTCCTCCCCCTCACACACACCCTCCTCCCCCTAACACACCCCCTCCCCCTAACACACCCCCTCCTCCCCCTCCTCCCCCCCCCTCACACACACCCCCTCCCCCTAACACACCCCCTCCTCCCCCCCTAACACACACACCCCCCCCCCCTAGCACACCCTCCTCCCCCTCACACACACCCTCCTCCCCCTAACACACCCTCCTCCCCTCACACACACCCTCCTCCCCCTAACACACCCCCTCCCCCTAACACACCCCCTCCTCCCCCTCCCCCCCCCACACACACCCCCTCCCCCTAACACACCCCCTCCTCCCCCCTCCTCCCCCAACACACCTGGACCCACATCCCACATGTTCCCCTGACTCCTGACACAGAACAGAGCAGGTGCAGCTAAACACTACTTGTCATGTGATTTAGCTGTTCATTGTAGAGAGGGAGGCAGGGTGTCTGTCTGTCTGGTGTGAAAGCAGGACCCAGTAAGGCTACAGTGATGTGGGGTCAGTCATGCATCTCAAGTGACACCTTTGTCCCTATATAGTGCTATCGATTCTGATTGAAAGTAGTGCACTACGTAGGGTTCTGGTTGAAAGTAGAGCACTACATAGGATTCTGGTTGAAAGTAGTGCACTATGTAGGATTCTGGTTGAAAGTAGTGCACTAGGCAGGACCCTGGTTGAAAGTAGTGCACTGTGTAGGGTTCTGGTTGAAAGTAGTGCACTAGGCAGGACCCTGGTTGAAAGTAGTGCACTATGTAGGGTTCTGGTTGAAAGTAGTGCACTAGGCAGGACCCTGGTTGAAAGTAGTGCACTATGTAGGGTTCTGGTTGAAAGTAGTGCACTAGGTAGGGTTCTGTTTGAAAGTAGTGCACTAGGCAGGACCCTGGTTGAAAGTAGTGCACTATGTAGGGTTCTGGTTGAAAGTAGTGCACTACGTAGGGTTCTGGTTGAAAGTAGTGCACTACGTAGGGTTCTGGTTGAAAGTAGTGCACTAGGCAGGACCCTGGTTGAAAGTAGTGCACTATGTAGGGTTCTGGTTGAAAGTAGTGCACTAGGTAGAATTCTGGTTGAAAGTAGTGCACAAGGTAGGGAATAGGGTGCCATTTGGGAGGCAGACAAAGTGTCTGCGTTGTTGGCCCAGAGGAAAAGCTCGGCTCGTTCAGATTTAGTTCCAGACGTCAGTTCACACCCCCTAATGACACACACACACACACACACACACACACACACACACACACACACACACACACACACACACACACACACACACACACACACACACACACACACACACACACACACACACACACACACACACACACACACACACACACAGCATCAAGGCTGTTTTGAAGTGCTGCATTATTCATTATTTGATGTATTTATACAGAGACAGAGATGGAAGAAATCCTAAAGTAGCCTACAATTAATTATCACCAATTAGTCCACGTGGACTAAAACACACTCAGACAGCTGTATATACAGACACACACAGACACACACACTCAGACAGCTGTATATACAGACACACACAGACACACTCAGACACACACACTCAGACAGCTGTATATACAGACACACACAGACACACACACTCAGACAGCTGTATATACAGACACACACAGACACACACAGACACACTCAGACAGCTGTATATACAGACACACACAGACACACACAGACACACTCAGACAGCTGTATATACAGACACACACAGACACACACACTCAGACAGCTGTATATACAGACACACACACACAGACACACTCAGACAGCTGTATATACAGACACACACAGACACACACACTCAGACAGCTGTATATACAGACACACACAGACACACACACTCAGACAGCTGTATATACAGACACACACACACAGACACACTCAGACAGCTGTATATACAGACACACACAGACACACTCAGACAGCTGTATATACAGACACACACAGACACACACACTCAGACAGCTGTATATACAGACACACACAGACACACACACTCAGACAGCTGTATATACAGACACACACAGACACACACAGACACACTCAGACAGCTGTATATACAGACACACACAGACACACACACACTCAGACAGCTGTATATACAGACACACACAGACACACACACACACAGACACACACACACACAGTTATAGAGACAGACACACACAGAGACAGAGACACACACAGAGATACAGACGCACAGACACACACACACAGACAGTTATAGAGACACACACACACAGACAGTTATAGAGACACACACACACACAGACACACACACGCACAGACACACACACACGCAGACAGCTGTATATACAGACACACACAGACACACACACTCAGACAGCTGTATATACAGACACACACAGACACACTCAGACACACACACTCAGACAGCTGTATATACAGACACACACAGACACACACACTCAGACAGCTGTATATACAGACACACACAGACACACTCAGACAGCTGTATATACAGACACACACAGACACACACAGACACACTCAGACAGCTATATATACAGACACACACAGACACACACACTCAGACAGCTGTATATACAGACACACACACACAGACACACTCAGACAGCTGTATATACAGACACACACAGACACACACACACTCAGACAGCTGTATATACAGACACACACAGACACACACACACACAGACACACACACACACAGTTATAGAGACAGATACACACAGAGACAGAGACACACACAGAGATACAGACGCACAGACACACACACACAGACAGTTATAGAGACACACACACACAGACAGTTATAGAGACACACACACACACAGACACAGACACACACAGACACACTCAGACAGCTGTATATACAGACACACACAGACACACACACACACACTCAGACAGCTGTATATACAGACACACACACACAGACACACTCAGACAGCTGTATATACAGACACACACAGACACACACACACTCAGACAGCTGTATATACAGACACACACAGACACACACACACACACACACACACACACACACACACACACACACACACACACACACACACACACACACACACACACACACACACACACACACACACACACACACACACACACACACACACACACACACACACACACACACACAGCATCAAGGCTGTTTTGAAGTGCTGCATTATTCATTATTTGATGTATTTATACAGAGACAGAGATGGAAGAAATCCTAAAGTAGCCTACAATTAATTATCACCAATTAGTCCACGTGGACTAAAACACACTCAGACAGCTGTATATACAGACACACACAGACACACACACTCAGACAGCTGTATATACAGACACACACAGACACACTCAGACACACACACTCAGACAGCTGTATATACAGACACACACAGACACACACACTCAGACAGCTGTATATACAGACACACACAGACACACACAGACACACTCAGACAGCTGTATATACAGACACACACAGACACACACAGACACACTCAGACAGCTGTATATACAGACACACACAGACACACACACTCAGACAGCTGTATATACAGACACACACACACAGACACACTCAGACAGCTGTATATACAGACACACACAGACACACACACTCAGACAGCTGTATATACAGACACACACAGACACACACACTCAGACAGCTGTATATACAGACACACACACACAGACACACTCAGACAGCTGTATATACAGACACACACAGACACACTCAGACAGCTGTATATACAGACACACACAGACACACACACTCAGACAGCTGTATATACAGACACACACAGACACACACACTCAGACAGCTGTATATACAGACACACACAGACACACACAGACACACTCAGACAGCTGTATATACAGACACACACAGACACACACACACTCAGACAGCTGTATATACAGACACACACAGACACACACACACACAGACACACACACACACAGTTATAGAGACAGACACACACAGAGACAGAGACACACACAGAGATACAGACGCACAGACACACACACACAGACAGTTATAGAGACACACACACACAGACAGTTATAGAGACACACACACACACAGACACACACACGCACAGACACACACACACGCAGACAGCTGTATATACAGACACACACAGACACACACACTCAGACAGCTGTATATACAGACACACACAGACACACTCAGACACACACACTCAGACAGCTGTATATACAGACACACACAGACACACACACTCAGACAGCTGTATATACAGACACACACAGACACACTCAGACAGCTGTATATACAGACACACACAGACACACACAGACACACTCAGACAGCTATATATACAGACACACACAGACACACACACTCAGACAGCTGTATATACAGACACACACACACAGACACACTCAGACAGCTGTATATACAGACACACACAGACACACACACACTCAGACAGCTGTATATACAGACACACACAGACACACACACACACAGACACACACACACACAGTTATAGAGACAGATACACACAGAGACAGAGACACACACAGAGATACAGACGCACAGACACACACACACAGACAGTTATAGAGACACACACACACAGACAGTTATAGAGACACACACACACACAGACACACACACGCACAGACACACACACACGCAGACAGCTGTATATACAGACACACACAGACACACACACTCAGAAAACAGCTTCTATCTCAAGGCCATCAGACTGTTAAATAGCCACCACTAACATTGAGTGGCTGCTGCCAACACACTGTCATTGACACTGACCCAACTCCAGCCATTTTAATAATGGGAATTGATGGAAATGATGTAAATATATATATATATATATATATATCACTAGCCACTTTAAACAATGCTACCTTATATAATGTTACTTACCCTACATTATTCATCTCATATGCATATGTATATACTGTACTCTACAACATCGACTGCATCCTTATGTAACACATGTATCACTAGCCACTTTAACTATGCCACTTTGTTTACTTTGTCTACACACTCATCTCATATGTATATACTGTACTCGATACCATCTACTGTATGCTGCTCTGTACCATCACTCATTCATATATCCTTATGTACATGTTCCTTATCCCCTTACACTGTGTATAAGACAGTAGTTTTTTTTTGGAATTGTTAGTTAGATTACTTGTTGGTTATCACTGCATTGTCGGAACTAGAAGCACAAGCATTTCGCTACACTCGCATTAACATCTGCTAACCATGTGTATGTGACAAATAAAATTTGATTTGATTTGATTTGATTTTGAGACAGCTGTATATACAGACACACACAGACACACTCAGACACACACACTCAGACAGCTGTATATACAGACACACACAGACACACACACTCAGACAGCTGTATATACAGACACACACAGACACACACAGACACACTCAGACAGCTGTATATACAGACACACACAGACACACACACTCAGACAGCTGTATATACAGACACACACACAGACACACTCAGACAGCTGTATATACAGACACACACAGACACACACACTCAGACAGCTGTATATACAGACACACACAGACACACACACTCAGACAGCTGTATATACAGACACACACACACAGACACACTCAGACAGCTGTATATACAGACACACACAGACACACTCAGACAGCTGTATATACAGACACACACAGACACACACACTCAGACAGCTGTATATACAGACACACACAGACACACACACTCAGACAGCTGTATATACAGACACACACAGACACACACAGACACACTCAGACAGCTGTATATACAGACACACACAGACACACACACACTCAGACAGCTGTATATACAGACACACACAGACACACACACACACAGACACACACACACACAGTTATAGAGACAGACACACACAGAGACAGAGACACACACAGAGATACAGACGCACAGACACACACACACAGACAGTTATAGAGACACACACACACAGACAGTTATAGAGACACACACACACACAGACACACACACGCACAGACACACACACACGCAGACAGTTATAGAGATAGACGCACACACACACACAGAGAGAGACACACACAGAGACACACACGCACATACTCAAAGACATATACACTTAGACAGTTGTATATACAGACACAAACTCAGACTAGGAAATGAAACAAACATGCAGACAGACAGACACAACAATTGTGCCCTTGCCAGTCAGCCTCTCCTGCATGCTAAGTGGGGTGGAGGCTGTGTTGAATAGTCAGCCTCTCCTGCATGCTAAGTGGGGTGGAGGCTGTGTTGAATAGTCAGCCTCTCCTGCATGCGAAGTGGGGTGGAGGCTGTGTTGAATAGTCAGCCTCTCCTGCATGCTAAGTGGGGTGGAGGCTGTGTGAGAGCTGTGTTGAATAGTCAGACTCTCCTGCATGCTAAGTGGGGTGGAGGCTGTGTGAGAGCTGTGTTGAATAGTCAGCCTCTCCTGCATGCTAAGTGGGGTGGAGGCTGTGTGAGAGCTGTGTTGAATAGTCAGACTCTCCTGCATGCTAAGTGGGGTCGAGTCTGTGTTGAATAGTCAGCCTCTCCTGCATGCTAAGTGGGGTGGAGGCTGTGTTGAATAGTCAGCCTCTCCTGCATGCTAAGTGGGGTGGAGGCTGTGTTGAATAGTCAGCCTCTCCTGCATGCTAAGTGGGGTGGAGGCTGTGTTGAATAGTCAGCCTCTCCTGCATGCTAAGTGGGGTGGAGGCTGTGTGAGAGCTGTGTTGAATAAAGAGGTGCTGATACACATTGATCAGAGTACCAGGGGTTCCACCCACATCTACACTCCACAGACAACATGATCCCTACAGGCCACCGTATACAACAGCCCTCATTAACATAAGCTGTAGAGAACAGACAGAAGACAGAGGTTATATATTATTGTAGAGAACACACACTCTTACTTCTCCAGTTCATTGATTTTCTTGTCCTTGTCGTTCTTCTCGTTCTCCATCTCTCTGAGGATCTCCAGCAATCGGTCCACCTCCACCTGGGCCTTCCCAGAATCCTCTCTGTGCCGAGCCACTTCCTGTTCCAGAGTAACGATGCGTTCTGACAGCTCCGTGTTGGCCTGGGCCTCCAGCAATGCATTCTGGGCCTGGACAGAGGGGAGGGGTCAGAGGTCAGTGGTTAGAGGTTACGATAAGAGCGCATGGTCACTGATAGTACGACATCACGCGAGTTTGGATTTTGCCCTGAGGCCTGAACCCAATACAGCTGTTCTCAAGTCTGTCCTGCCTCCCTCTGGCCCTGAGGCCTAAGCCCTATACAGCTGTTCTCAAGTATGTCCTGCCTCCCTCCTCTGTGTTAGTTGGAAGCAGCTCTAAGGCCTCCAACACTGACCTGAGGACAGGGAGGGCCACGCCTCCAACACTGACCTGAGAACAGGGAGGGCCACGCCTCCAACACTGACCTGAGGACAGGGAGGGCCACGCCTCCAACACTGACCCGAGGACAGGGAGGGCCACGCCTCCAACACTGACCTGAGGACAGGGAGGGCCACGCCTCTAACACTGACCCGAGGACAGGGAGGGCCACGCCTCCAACACTGACCCGAGGACAGGGAGGGCCACGCCTCCAACACTGACCCGAGGACAGGGAGGGCCACGCCTCCAACACTGACCCGAGGACAGGGAGGGCCACGCCTCCAACACTGACCCGAGGACAGGGAGGGCCACGCCTCCAACACTGACCCGAGAAACAGGGAGGGCCACGCCTCCAACACTGACCCGAGGACAGGGAGGGCCACGCCTCCAACACTGACCCGAGGACAGGGAGGGCCACGCCTCCAACACTGACCCGAGGACAGGGAGGGCCACGCCTCCAACACTGACCCGAGGACAGGGAGGGCCACGCCTCCAACACTGACCCGAGGACAGGGAGGGCCACGCCTCCAACACTGACCCGAGGACAGGGAGGGCCACGCCTCCAACACTGACCCGAGGACAGGGAGGGCCACGCCTCCAACACTGACCCGAGGACAGGGAGGGCCACGCCTCCAACACTGACCCGAGGACAGGGAGGGCCACGCCTCCAACACTGACCCGAGGACAGGGAGGGCCACGCCTCCAACACTGACCCGAGGACAGGGAGGGCCACGCCCCAACACTGACCCGAGGACAGGGAGGGCCACGCCTCCAACACTGACCCGAGGACAGGGAGGACCACGCCTCCAACACTGACCCGAGGACAGGGAGGGCCACGCCTCCAACACTGACCCGAGGACAGGGAGGGCCACGCCTCCAACACTGACCCGAGGACAGGGAGGGCCACGCCTCCAACACTGACCCGAGGACAGGGAGGGCCACGCCTCCAACACTGACCCGAGGACAGGGAGGGCCACGCCTCCAACACTGACCCGAGGACAGGGAGGGCCACGCCTCCAACACTGACCCGAGGACAGGGAGGGCCACGCCTCCAACACTGACCCGAGGACAGGGAGGGCCACGCCTCCAACACTGACCCGAGGACAGGAAGGGCCACGCCTCCAACACTGACCCGAGGACAGGGAGGGCCACGCCTCCAACACTGACCCGAGGACAGGGAGGGCCACGCCTCCAACACTGACCCGAGGACAGGGAGGGCCACGCCTCCAACACTGACCCGAGGACAGGGAGGGCCACGCCTCCAACACTGACCCGAGGACAGGGAGGGCCACGCCTCCAACACTGACCCGAGGACAGGGAGGGCCACGCCTCCAACACTGACCCGAGGACAGGGAGGGCCACGCCTCCAACACTGACCCGAGGACAGGGAGGGCCACGCCTCCAACACTGACCCGAGGACAGGGAGGGCCACGCCTCCAACACTGACCCGAGGACAGGGAGGGCCACGCCTCCAACACTGACCCGAGGACAGGGAGGGCCACGCCTCCAACACTGACCTGAGGACAGGGAGGGCCACGCCTCCAACACTGACCCGAGGACAGGGAGGGCCACGCCTCCAACACTGACCCGAGGACAGGAAGGGCCACGCCTCCAACACTGACCTGAGGACAGGGAGGGCCACGCCTCCAACACTGACCTGAGGACAGGGAGGGCCACGCCTCCAACACTGACCTGAGGACAGGGAGGGCCACGCCTCCAACACTGACCTGAGGACAGGGAGGGCCACGCCTCCAACACTGACCTGAGAACAGGGAGGGCCACGCCTCCAACACTGACCTGAGGACAGGGAGGGCCACGCCTCCAAAACTGACCTGAGGACAGGGAGGGCCACGCCTCCAACACTGACCTGAGGACAGGGAGGGCCACGCCTCCAACACTGACCTGAGGACAGGGAGGGCCACGCCTCCAACACTGACCTGAGGACAGGGAGGGCCACACCTCCAACACTGACCTGAGGACAGGAGGGCCACGCCTCCAACACTGACCTGAGGACAGGGAGGGCCACGCCTCCAACACTGACCTGAGGACAGGGAGGGCCACGCCTCCAACACTGACCTGAGGACAGGGAGGGCCACGCCTCCAACACTGACCTGAGGACAGGGAGGGCCACGCCTCCAACACTGACCTGAGGACAGGGAGGGCCACGCCTCCAACACTGACCTGAGGACAGGGAGGGCCACGCCTCCAACACTGACCTGAGGACAGGGAGGGCCACGCCTCCAACACTGACCTGAGGACAGGGAGGGCCACGCCTCCAACTTTATGTATGTTTCTCTTTCTTCTCCTAATTTCAGTTCCATGCAGGCCACGCCCACAGGCCACGCCCGCAGGCCACGCTCGCAGGCCACGCCCAAACCCAACAGATAGAAACCGTGTTAAGGTGGGGGTGAACGGAGACACACACACAGTTCACGACAGCCAGGCACCTGCTCTAACCATGGGAGGGGTGATGAGGGAATAGAGGGGTTAATAGAGGGGAATAGAGGGGGAATTAGAGGGGAATAGAGGGGGTATAGAGGAGGAATAGAGGGGTAATTAGAGGGGGAATAGAGGGTGTCAGGGGTGAGAACAAGGGGTACACACGTAGAGTGTACCCTCCCCCCTGCCCCCTAGAAAGTCCTCCCCTGCTGGCTATCCTCCCCCTCCCCTGCCTTCCCCAGAGGTTAGCTGTCTGTGACGTCAAGGCCCAGTAGGAGAGGAAGAGGCTGGGTGTACGGGGCTGGTTAGGGGGCTGTCTAGGGGGCAGAGAAGAAGCTGGGTGTAACGGGGCTGCTTAGGGGGCTGTCTAGGGGAAAGAGAGGAGGCTGGGTGTACGGGGCTGGTTAGGGGCTGTCTAGGGGACAGAGAAGAGGCTGGGTTGGGTGTACGCGGCTGGTTAGGGGCTGTCTAGGGGGCAGAGAAGAGGCTGGGTGTACGGGGCTGGTTAGGGGGCAGAGAAGAGGCTGGGTATACGGGGTTGGTTAGGGGGCTGGTTAGGGGGCTGTCTAGGGGGCAGAGAAGAGGCTGGGTGTACGGGGCTGGTTAGGGGGCTGTCTAGGGGACAGAGAGGAGGCTGGGTGTACGCGGCTGGTTAGGGGTCTCTCTAGGGGACAGAGAAGAGGCTGGGTGTACAGGGCTGGTTAGGGGTCTCTCTAGGGGACAGAGAAGAGGCTGGGTGTACAGGGCTGGTTAGGGGGCTGTCTAGGGGACAGAGAAGAGGCTGAGTGTATGGGGCTGGTTAGGGGGCTGTCTAGGGGACAGAGAAGAGGCTGGGTGTATGGGGCTGGTTAGGGGGCTCTCTAGGGGACAGAGAACAGGCTGGGTGTACGGGGCTGGTTAGGGGGCTGTCTAGGGAGCAGAGAAGAGGCTGGGTGTATGGGGCTGGTTAGGGGGCTGTCTAGGGGACAGAGAAGAGGCTGGCTAAGCTGACTTGGGCTGGTTAATGTCCCATGTCTTGGGCCCTCAGGGTTAGCAGTCTGTGGTGTCCAGTCCCAGACCAAGAGGCTGGCTAGGGGACAGGGACATGTCATGGAGGACGTGGTGACAGTCCCAGCACTGTTGAGTGTGTTCCACATGCTGCCACAACCTCAGCTAACCCTGTGACATCAGACCAGGGCTGGGACACGCGCTGAAGAGAAAAGGACTGGGGAAAATGACTACGGTCTCTAATGTGTGTGTGTGTGTGTGTGTGTGTGTGTGTGTGTGTGTGTGTGTGTGTGTGTGTGTGTGTGTGTGTGTGTGTGTGTGTGTGTGTGTGTGTGTGTGTGTGTGTGTGTGTGTGTGTGTGTGTGTGTGTGTGTGTGTGTGTGTGTGTGTGTGTGTGTGTGTGTGCTCCACATAAATCTGCCTGTCTAAGCGTGTCTCCACATACTCCATCCCATTTATTCAAGTCCCATTAATGTCTACTGGCCCTGAGCAGGGAACTAAGTTTAGACACTACAGGCTTTAGTTTAAACTTAACTGGTCAGTCTAATGTGAAATCATTAAGTCAATTTCCCCTCACAGTGAACGGAGTCAGTCTGGAGGACAGGGTGAATCAGTCCACAGTAATGTCTAGAATAAAAGTGGTAGTGCTGCTATGACTACTGCAGACAAGGGCATGGAGGGGTGAGAGAAGAAAGAGAGAGAGACAGCCTCTTAGATATGGAGGGGTGAGAGAAGAGAGAGAGAGAGAGAGAGAGAGAGAGAGAGAGAGAGAGAGAGAGAGAGAGAGAGAGAGAGAGACAGCCTCTTAGATATGGAGGGGTGAGAGAAGAGAGACAACCTCTTAGATATGGAGGGGTGAGAGAAGAGAGAGAGAGAGAGAGAGAGAGAGAGAGAGAGAGAGAGAGAGAGAGAGAGAGAGAGAGAGAGAGAGAGAGAGAGAGACAGCCTCTTTGATATGGAGCTGGGAATACAGCTACACCACAGATCCGTCAGGTCAGTCTGGTAGATCAGTCAGACAGATCAGTCAGGTCAGACAGACAGATCAGTCGGGTCAGACAGACAGATCAGTCAGGTCAGTCTCGTAGATCAGTCATGTAGATTAGTCAAGATAGACAGATCTGTCAGGTCAGTCTGGTAGATCAGTCAGGTCAGTCTGGTAGATCAGTCATGTAGATTAGTCAAGATAGACAGATATGTCAGGTCAGTCAGACAGATCAGTCAGGTCAGACAGATCAGTCAGGTCAGACAGATCAGACAGGTCAGTCAGGTAGATCAGTCAGGTCAGTCAGGTAGATCAGTCAGTCGGGTAGATCAGTCAGGTCAGTCAGGTCAGTCGGGTCAGTCAGATATATCAGCTAGGTCAGTCAGGTAGATCAGTCAGGTCAGTCTGGTAGATCAGTCAGAAAGATCAGTCAGGTCAGTCAGAAAGATCAGTCAGGTCAGTCAGAAAGATCAGTCAGGTCAGTCAGAAAGATCAGTCAGGTCAGTCAGAAAGATCAGTCAGGTAGATCAGTCAAGTAAGTCAGGTAGATCAGTCAGGTCAGTCAGATATTTCAGTCAGGTCAGTCAGGTAGATCAGTCAGGTCAGTCAGGTAGATCAGTCAGTCAGATCAGTCAGGTAGATCAGTCAGGTCAGTCAGGTCAGTCAGGTAGATCAGTCAGGTCAGTCAGATAGATCAGTCAGGTCAGTCAGATAGATCAGTCAGGTCAGTCAGATAGATCAGTCAGGTCAGTCAGATCAGTCAGATAGATCAGTCAGGTCAGTCAGGTAGATCAGTCAGGTCAGTCAGGTCAGTCAGGTAGGTCAGTCAGGTCAGTCAGATAGATCAGTCAGATAGATCAGTCAGGTCAGTCAGGTCAATCAGACAGAATACAGCATGTTTCCTCTATCTGGCCTCGACACAGTCAGGCCAAACTATCTTCCCCTTGGTCTCTAAAGTCTCTGGTCTGGCCTTTCTACTCAGACCAGAGTCTGAATGTTATCCATACAACCAGACCAGAGTCTGAATGTTATCCATACAACCAGACCAGAGTCTGAATGTTATCCATACAACCAGACCAGAGTCTGAATGTTATCCTTACTCCAGACCAGAGTCTGAATGTTATCCTTACTCCAGACCAGAGTCTGAATGTTATCCTTACTCCAGACCAGTGTCTGAATGTTATCCATACAACCAGACCAGAGTCTGAATGTTATCCATACAACCAGACCAGAGTCTGAATGTTATCCATACAACCAGACCAGAGTCTGAATGTTATCCTTACTCCAGACCAGAGTCTGAATGTTATCCATACAACCAGACCAGAGACTGAATGTTATCCATACAACCAGACCAGAGACTGAATGTTATCCATACAACCAGAC